>NW_015159828.1:55866-78195 GCF_001447785.1 Gekko japonicus
ACACACCCCTAATGTAGCCAATCCTCCAAGAGCTTACAGAGCTCTTCTTACAGGAGCTACTGTAAGCTCTTGGAGGATTGGCTACATTAGGGGTGTGTCGCTTAATATGCAAATGAGTACCTGCTACAAAAAGAGCCCTGAATGTTGTCGAAGGCTTTCACGGCCAGAGTTCATTAGTTGCTGTAGATTTTCCGGGCTGTGTGGCCCTGTAGAACCTGACGTTTCACAAGTAGCTGTGACTGCCCTCTGTGTCAAGGTGAGAAGAAAAGTGGTAGGCAGGTAATTGATATCTACTCCAGAAGGTGGGGTAGGGCTGAGTCATTATCTTGTAGGAGTTCCCCAGGCTATGAACATGCTAATGGAGGAGCTTTGACGGAGGAGCTAATGGAGGATCTCAGGAAAGCTCCTCCATTACCATGTTAGGGGAAAACCTGACATTTGACCGTTTCAAATAGCGCCATGTGGATTTTGAGACTGACATTCATTTGGCTGTCTATTCTGGTTTGGCAGTTCCCTCTGTTCCTGCAATTCCAGGCAAGCAGGAAAAAAGCCAAAGGTCTCTGCAAGGGTGAAGGGGGAAGTATGTACTGACCTGACCGGGAGAGCCCTAGCTAGCCCGATCTCATCAGATCTCAGATGCTAGCTAATTTAGGTTGATCTTTCATTGAAAAGAAAAGAAAAAGAGATTCAAACCATCTTAACCCCTTTGTTGTTCAGTCGCACAGTCGAGTCCGACTCTTCGCGACCCCATGGACAATCTCCCGTGTGGATATTGTATCTCTCCACGCAAGAGGATCTGGGAGGGAAAGGGTTAAGAGAATTCTCTCGCTCCGGGACACTTGGCAGTTGGCCCCACCCTCCCACGGGTTAGATGTCGATCCTCTTTGGCCCTTGCTTGCAGGGGTCGTTTCGTAGAAAAAGAGCTAGGGGGAACTCATTAGCATAACTCATTAGCATATGCCACACCCCCTGACATCACTGGAAGTGTGTCATCTTTGAGGATTGACTGATTTGTTCTTCTTATGACTATATAAATTACCCCTCCAATTTTATAAGTATACCAACAGTGATCATACTCATTCTCCATCTCATCTTAAACAGTTGCACATACAAATGGGATCCTCAACCTATAAAGCTTCATTCTCTTCTTTTTTTGGTTTCTTCTTTTCAGTAAAGTCTTAATCCTGTGTCTTTTACTCTTGCAGGTAAAGAGACTTTCTTTTAGGACTCGCCATCTGTATTCCATTCTTGAAGTGGTTGAGAATTCCATAACATCTGTTACTCCTTGGGGTATTTTTTCCTTTGCAACTTTAATGATACCAGCTTTTGTCTGACTTTTAGTAGCCGTATTGTTCTCTTTTGTATCAGTTTTGTCCCTTTTTTGTGTAAAGATCCTTTTGTAAAATGCAGCTTGCTTGAAGATCTGTGCCATGACAGGTTTGTCTCTGAGATTTCTCCATCTTGATTGTAGCTTGCACTGGTATAGCATCTCTTTTTTCTTGCATTAAAAAACCCCCTCTTCAACTGCCCGATCAACCGCATCAACAATTGTATGTTTAAGGTCCCGGAAAGACTGTGTCCAGTTACCAACAACAGGGCTGTCTCCCACGTCATCTGGCATGTTTTTGTTTTGTGTAGTGGTTAAGTGTGCGGAATCTAATCTGGGGGAACTGGGTTTGATTCCCCACTCCTCCACTTGCACCTTGGGCAAGCCATAGTTCTGACAAGAGCTGTTCTTGAAAAGGCAGTTCTTGAAAGAGCTCTCCCAGCCCCACCTACCTCACAGGGTGTCTGTTGTGGGGAGGGGAAGGGACAGGAGTTTGTAAGCCACTCTGAGACTCCAAGTGAAGGGTGGGGTATAAATCCAATCTCTTCTTCTTCTTCTTCTTCTTTATGTCTTGTAGGCTCATTTTAATAAAAATCAAAACCCCAGCTCAGTCCAGCAGACCAGAAATCTCTAGAGTTGTTTTCCTTTTTTTTTTTAGGCCCCCTAGAGGGGATTTTTATTGCATTTTCTATAGACTACAAACTACAATGAAAAAATAGGGAGGGGACATCTACATCTAGGGAGAAAGTAAAGAAAACCACTAATAACTAAAACCCTAAGAATAGGAGAGCATTACATCAACTTATATAAGTGTTAGTCTAAAATGCTAATATTACATTGAACATAGTCAATTAAGCTAAATTATTTATCTTTTTAACCATTTTAACTGTTTAAAGACAACCCCAAGAGCATCATGTATAACAAATACTTTAAGGCACCATTCAGAGTTCTTCAGGCTTCACTTTGCTTTATCTTTTCTAATACTCAATTGGTATTCTCGTTTAGGGGCAGCCGCCCCCTTTTCTGAAACAGAGTCCTCATCGGAAGACAAAGACTCCAATTCATCACTAAGTTTGCTGTCATCTTCTTCTTTGGCGTCCTTAGCTGACTCTCCCAGTTGCAGTCTCAAGAACTCACGTGCTTTGGAAACAGAGTCATTTTTTTTCCTTTTTATCCTGCAGTTTGAAAATGACGCCATCTGTAGGAAATGCTGTTTGTTTGTAAAAAAAAAAGGATTGTCTTTGTACTTCTTCCTCTTCTTCCTTATTTTGAATGGAATGTCTTTTAGAATCCTGATGGTATTTCCTCCCATTTTCAGGGGTGCTCCTGTAGTTGCTTTGAAGATTAAATCCCTCATGTGCCTCTTCGAGAATCTAACCACTATCTCGCCGGCAGACTATTTTTCTTGATGTAGACGGAATAGGCCCTATAGACCACATCCATTTCGCTTATAAGGTATTCCGCTTTTAAGTCTGTAACTGGAGCTAATACATCGCTCAAAAGTTGCTTTAGATTCTTGTCTTTTGCTTCAGGGACCTCTTGGAACCAGAGGACCAGGTTAGCTTTCTCCATTTGCAATTGTAAAAGTTGAGATTCATCTGAAGCTTGCTTCCTTTCCAGCATTAGCACTTTTTTCTTGACTTTTTTTAGAGTTGGCATCCATTTCCTTTACTTTCTCACCTGTTTGCTCAATCTTTTTTGTAGTTTCAGACAGTTGAAGCTGCTGAGCTGCAAAGTTCTGGTTTAAAGTTGTCAGCTGCTGATTGATGTTAGTCATCTGATCCAGTAGAGGGTGCAAAGAGTCCACCAAAAGTTTAGAGAACTCAGTGGTCTCTTCCGGTCATGGGCTCATGCTCCCCGGTGGTTTCACTTTTGCTTGTTTGTCTCTCTCTGCTTTTTTCCACACCATTTTAATGGATTGTTTACTTTTCTCAAAACTTGCTAAAGTCTCTGGAATTCGTCCATAAGCCTCTAGTAAGGTTCTTAAAACATATTTCAATGCTTTTACTTTCGCTCCCCCTTGATAAATCGTTTTTAGTTTATGCATGTGGGAGGGGCCAGGCCCCTCCCCCACTCGCTTTTCTCGCCGTTCCTGGGGGGGCTGTCTTTTTAAATTGCTGGCATTTAACTTTTACTCGACTCACTGTTCATTGTTGGTCATAAGACCTCACTCAGATTATGTTTTAAATGTTCAATCTCCGACGCTTGTCCCGGTCAGCAGCTCTAGTTCCATTCGGATGCATAGCGGCAGGACCGTTGGGGCGGAAGAGAGGCTCAACTTTTCCGCACCAGCAACATACTGACGAAGAGGCGACGCTTCATAAGCCCCATGGCTAGGAGCCTTTCACAAAGGCTCCAGGGGGTGGTGGCGTACAATCGCCTTCCCTTCTAACTGCTAGCACACAGATCGTACCCCCGGGAGGTTCGGGAGGTGCGTCTGCCAGCATGTCGCCATAAACCGGAAGTCTCTAGAGTTGTTTTCCAATAATCCTTCACACTTGCCAAATAGTAGCTTATGTAGACATATCAACAACCAAGAATCTTTCAAAATGAGTCATGTATTTTACAGTTTTATAATGGAGCCTGAACAATGTAAACTTTTATAGTCTCAGTAGCTGGTCTGGTATTTTGTGGGACTGTTACAAAATAGAGAGTTCACTTTTAAATATCTTTTCTTTCAGTCTTTCCTTTTCAAAGAAGATTTATGATCCTTTTAATTGGGTATATTCTCTGTCAAAAATATTTAAGCTTTTATCCATAAAGAATCTCTGTATAGTTCTAATAGGTCCTTTAAATCCAAGAAAAACAAGGAAGAATAATAGCAATTGGAGTCTAGAAAATCATGTAGTAGACTCAAAGCTTATATGTTAGAGAGAAAAATATTAGAAGTTTAAACAACAGCCTTTGTTTATTCTTGCCCCAGAGTGAGTTTAATGCCCCTTCTCGATAGTGACTCATAGTAGCTGCTTAGAGGGGGAAGGAGGAGTGGGATTTCACCTCTCCATTCCTTGTCCTTTTAAAAATTTAAAGGGGCTTACTCGAAGAAATGTTGGATTCTTCAGTGTTGCTTTTTACAGGTACTCACAGTATAGATCTTCATCGGTGTTGTGGATGAGGCTTCAAATAACTCTTTTCTTATGGGGTGCTCACATCTTGTGCAGTTATGGCTGCCATAACTGCGCTGCTCCGTTCCCTGCTTCTGGGATGATCCAGGGCTTCCACCCGCTCACTGCCACTCACGGGGGGCCCAAATCAAGTCCCTTGCACCACTAATAATTCTCACACACCTACAACATAAAATAAAACAGTCACTCACTCAAGCAATACAAAACTAAGAACTTAGATAGAAAGGTACAGCAACAGTTGCATTAGCAGGAAGGTATCATTGATTGGGGTGGTAATTTACCTGTCTGACGCGACAAGGCGATCCTGCAGTGAAAAATAGGGAAAATCCCTCGATCATGTGTTGACCAGCAGCACAGACTCCAGACAGTGCTAGGAATGGAATCAGCAAGGTAGGTTGGGGTCAGGTAAGTACGAAGAGTGAGCTAGCAATGAGCAGATGCTCTTCTTATATACCCAATAATGGTCTTGGGGCATGAGCCACCAAAACACGTAGTCCCCAGGAAGATGCTAGAAAATGCTAGTTGCTTAATGGGTCAAGAGAATGGACTTAAGTGTTGGGCAATTGACATAATGTTTACTAATAGTGACACCTGTTAGTGTGGATGGCGTAAGACAAAGGAAAAGAAAAGACAGTCATTCCAGGTGCTTGGCCGGTCGTTAGAGTCAGCAATCCGACAATCTGCAGCGGCTGTTATCTTGATGGGCGGTGGGTGTGCTTGACTGCTCAGTTAATTCCATCATGGTCAAGTTCTATTGTTTAACTTGAGGATAAGTACGTGCAGTTCCTGGTAAAGCTAGGCGAAGAGGGGGGGATGTCTGCGTGCTGGAAAAGAGACTTCTCCATGGCATTTGTGTAAGAATGCCCTGGCTTCCTCTGCAAAGCATGGCTTGGTTGGGAGTCCAGTTGCTGGTACCGGGTCGCTGCGATGTCAGGGAGGCTGGCGTGCCATCTACCTGGGTTTGCCATGTTCTTTGGAGATGCAGGGATGTGTGGCATCTGGTGTTCCATGAGTCCAATCTGGTCTAACATGCTGCTTCAGTACAAGGCTTCCCTTGGCTGGGCACATGTCTTCTGTCCATTAGTCAGGCTGTCTCGTGGTCACCATTCAGTCCATTTTCCCTGGCACACTCATTGTCCAGTCCAGCTCACAGTGAGATTTCATGTCCATACTTTAAAAGATGCTTGCAGGGCAACAGTTGAGGCAGCGGGCGTCCGTATATGGCCTCCCTGAAATTACAGCAGACCTCCAGAGAGCAGCTCCCATGGATAAAAATGGCTGTTTCGGAGGGTGGACTGTATAGCATTATACCCCACGTGCGTCATTCTGCTCCCTAAACCCTGTCTTCCCCAGGCCCCACTCCCAAATCTCCAGGAACTTCCCAAGCCAGAGTTGGCAACCCTAAAGCACCAGTTGTCCAGCCTCCACCCCCGATTCTCTGTAGAGGAAGGGTCCGGCGCAGTTGGAGAACGGAGGAAACAAACCATGAAGAGATACCACGCCGGGCAGCCATTTCTCTCAGAGCTTCCCGCTCAGACAATTCCCCCGTTGATCTCTCTGCCTCTCTGAACTGGCGCTTGTTTGAAGGACGGGGGCCAAGGACATCCAAGAGAAGCCAGGCCTGCCACAGTGCCAAATGTTTCCCCACAGGCTCATCAGCTGTATCCTCTCCTGCATCATTTTCGTGCTTCTCGTGTTTGTTCACATAGGTGCCGGATGGGTAACGTACATCTCGACAGTACATCCCTTTTACTTGGGTCTGTGGCTGACGTGCTCAGAAGATAAATGCAGTTACTTGAATATCAGAGAAGGTACAGTATGCCCAGGTGTAGCTGGATTTAGGGGATTACCCTAAAACAGTAAGTGTGAAGGGGCTCCGGCTCATTGGTAGAGCATCGCCTTGGAATGTAAAGTAAAGGTAAAGTTTCCCTTGCTTGAAAGCCAGTCGAATCCGAATCTAGGGTTGCGGTGCTCATCTCTGTTTCAAAGCCGAAGAGCCAGCGCTGTCCGAAGATGTTTCCGTGGTCATGTGGCCGGCATGACTAAACACCAAGGTGTCAGCTCACAATATATAAATATAACAAAGGACCAGCCAGTACATAGGGTTGCTAGTCTCCAGGTGGGGCCTGGAGATCTCCATCTTTTACAGCTGATCTCCAGCTGACAGAGATCAGCTCCTCTGGAGAAAATGGCTGCTTTGAAGGGGTGGACTCTGTGACATTGTACCATGCTGAGGCCCCTCCCCTCCCCAAACCCCACCCTCTCCTGGCTCCACCCCCAAAGTCTCCAGGGGTTCTCCATCCCAGACCTGGCAAGCCTAGCAGTCGGTGATGTGAAAGACCTCAGCCTGAGACCCTGGAGAGCCACTGCCAGTCTGAGTACACAATACGGACCTTGATGGACCAAGGGTCTGATTCCGTGTAAGGCAACTTCATGTGGTCAATCGATCATGGACATAAGACGAACCCTGCCGGATCGGACTGGTGGGTCCATCAACTTCAGCCTCTTGTTCACACAGTGGCCAACTGAGTGTCCTGGAAGGACAATAAGCAGGGCAGAGAGGCCAGGGTCTTCCCCTGATGTTGCCTCCAAGCACTGGCATTCAGAGGTTCACTGCCTCTGAATATGGAGGTTCCATTGTGACCATGGCTAGTAGCAAGTGCCCTACCCTATTTAAAGACATCTACCCTTGTGGCCATCACTATGTCAACTGGCAGGGGATATCAACATTTAATTGCTCCTAGAGGAGAGAAGTATTTCCATTTCATAGAATCATAGGGTTGGGAGGGACTCCAGGGTTATCTAGTCCAGCCCCCTGCACAATGCAGAAAATTCACAAATACCTCCCCCTTCCTGCCCTCCCTCTCATGATCTGCCTCAGTTCACAGAATCAGCAGTGCTGAAACTTCCAAAGAAGGAGAGCCTACCACCTCCCAAGGAAGCCTGTTCCACTGAAGAACCACTCTCCCAGGAAGTTCTTTCTAATGTTTACTTTAAAAACTCTTTTGATTTAGTTTCATCCTGTTGGTTCTAGCCTGAGCTTCTGGGGCAATAGAAAACAACTCTGTACCATCTTCTACATGACAGCCCTTCAGGTACTTGAAGATGGTGATCATATCACCTCTCAGTCATCTCCTCTCCAGGCTAAACATACCCAGCTCCTTCAACCTTTCCTCATAGGACTTGGTCTCCAGACCAATGTTCCCTCTAAGCTGCAGAGCCTTGTGAGCAAAAATGCTACTTCGTGAGCTACTGGCATTAAAGTTGTGAGTGGGCAATTTGACTAATACATAAATTAGTTTGCTCTGGAGCCATCCTTCCTGAGCAAACACAAAAATGTGCGAGCTGGAGGCTAAAAACCTGTGAGCTAGCTCACACTAACTCAGCTTAGAGGGAACACTGCTCCAGACCCCTCACCATCTTCGTTGCCGTCCTCTGGACACGTTCCAGCTTGTCTGTATCCTTCTTGAATTGTGGTGCCAAAAAACTGAACACAATCCTCCAGATGAGGTCTCACCAGAGCAGAGCAAAGTGATTTACTCTGTCAATTCTGCAGATCAGTCGTAGGGTTGCCAAGCTCCAGGTAGCGGCTTGAGATCTCCCAGTATTGCAGCTGGTCTCCCCCCTGGAGAAAATGGGCTGCCTTTGGAGCATGGTCTCCATGGCATTGTACGTTGCTGAAGTCCCTCCCCTCCCCAAACCTCACCGTCCCCGTGCTCCAACCCCCAAATCCCCAGGTATTTCCCCACCTAGACCTGGCAACCATAAGAATTGTAATTCAGGGAGATTTCCAGCTTCCACCTGGGGATTGGCAAGCCTAACTCCAGCCCCTTACTCATCATGGTTTCTCTCTCTGCAAGAACAAAAAACACAGGAAGGCAGACTTGCACGATGTCGGGTAGGGGAGAGCCGTCGTCACTAACTCCCATAATCTCTTTGTTTCCCTTAGGGAAGTTGGATTTCATCCGGAGCTTCATGTTGACTCCTATATTGACAAGCTTCATCGCTATCCTGTGCTCAGCAGACTGCCGTTGCTTAGAGAACTGCACCAGGGCCTTTTCCCCCAAAGGACTGATCGCTGCCTTCTGCAACACAATGACAGGTATCGTGAGAGGCATGGGGCAATTCTGCGTTGGCTTTCCCCTCCGTTGTTTTACCAAAGGTGCAGCTCAAAACCACGTTCAGATACCCCGGGGCAATGCCCTACTGACTGCAAAGTCACCCCTGAACGGTCATAAAATGGCCATAAATCGATGCAGAAGGTACCATAATACCCGATGATCAAAGAAAGTGAAAGTGGCATGCAGTGTAGAGGGTGCCATAAAACCCGATGATCAAAGAAAGTGTAGGTGGCATGCAGTGTAGAGGGTGCCATAAAACCCGATGATCAAAGAAAGTGAAAGTGGCATGCGGTGTAGAGGGTGCCATAAAATCTGATGATCAAAGAAAGTGAAAGTGGCATGCAGTGTAGAGGGTGCCATAAAACCCGATGATCAAAGAAAGTGAAAGTGGCATACAATGCAGAGGGGAATTTCTGTTCCAAGGTGGGTTTCATAAAATAATGGAGGGAAAAGCCAATGCAGAATCGCCGGTAAACATCAGGGGTTCATTTTCTCTATATTAGGATACAGCTGCTCTCAGGGCAGAACACTACGAACTTTTCTGCATGTGGGGGGTGGTCATTTCTGGCCCTGTATCACTTCAGTTTATCCCCTGCTTCCTACACACCGTTTTTGGTGCCTTTCACTTTCGCTCGAGACGTTTGTTTTTCCAGTCCTTCGGATCATTCCACGAAAACACACAAGACATTCAATACTCACGTGATCCAATCGGCATCCAGCATCCTAATTTTTTAAAAGATGTTATTCCTTGGTTGCTCTTGGCTCCTGTTGATAACATTCTTTTGCTTACTGTGATAAGTGGGAACTCTCAACAAGGATTTCTTAAGATGAGGTTAAACAACAACTTTTTGTCAGCTTTTAACCAGGTTAACTGTTAGCACTTCACACTAATTTGAAATATGGGGAAACTGCATAGAATTTTATGCTGGCCGCTCCCATGTAACAACACATGCAGTGCTTTGTAGAAGAGGGACTGAGTGTAGACCTTTATGAAAAAGAAGAAGAGAAGAGATTGGATTTATACCCCGCCTTTCACTACCTGAAGGAGTCACAGAGCGGCTTACAATCCCTTTCCCTTCCCCTCCCCACAACATACACCCCATGAGGGTAGGTGGGGCTGAGAGAGAGCTCTCTGGAGGACTGCTTGTAAAAGAACAGCTCTGAAAGAACTTGTGACTGACCCAAGGTCACACCAGCAGCTGCATGTGGAGACGTGGGGAATCAAACCCAGTTCTCTCTGATTAGATTCCGTGCTCCTAACCACTACACCAAACTGGCTGGAGGGTTGGATGTAGGTAAAGCCAAGGTCTGTTTCATTCTTGGTAATGCATCAAAGGTTCTCCCAGTTTTGTTTGAACACAAGATTGATTAGGGATAGAGAGGAGGTGTACTTGTTTCTTACAATATTTATCTCCTGCTTCCTGTGCCAGTTTATAAATCTGTTAATGCCATTAAAATGGAACACTAATAACAGACTCTTGATGACAAGTTTTAGGTATTAAACCAGTATGCTGTATAACTTCAAACTAATTCACAATCAGTAGCAAATTGGTTTGAGACTTTATTGTCACACCGATGAATGGATAAAGGTACAGAGTGGGCAGAACGACCTCCCTGTGGGTGGGGAGTGACCTTCGAGGGGCAGCAAAGGGGAATCCGCGGGAATCTGTATGCTTTTGAATGACCTTTGGCTCGGAAGTGAAACAAGGGAAACATCGGCACAAAACCACTCTCAGAAAACTTGGAGAAACAGCAGCCAGAAAACAAACTGAGCTCGAGGGAGGGGGGGGGACGACCAATACAGAATGGGGGGAAAACCCCACAAATGGGCATGCACAATGAAAGCAAGGCAAAACACCTGTGCACAACAGGCCTATGCTAAAGCACCCTTTTCATAAACAATTACCCCAATCTTTTTCTGGAAGCCGATTCTGAGTCAGCTTTTTCCTCATGAAAAATGATGTTTCTGTCAGTTTTCTTTGTCCCGCCAACTCCCACCCACCTCTAGCCCACTTTCTGATGACTGGACTATCCCCATCATTAAACCACTCCACTCCCCCCCCCCAAGAGAAGTGCCATATCATCATTAGGCCAACCCTCTGTTAAGAGATGTTTTAAAATGTGTGAATGCAATCCTGAACACTGGAAAACACCACACCAAAATGAATCTGGATTCAGCCGTATTGAATATTGCAGTGTTTTCTCACTCAATATATGCTCTCTATAATGTGTTCTCTTCCTCAGGATGTTCGCATCCCGCCGCCAAGCACCACTTGTGACGTCCTCCTTATTACTGTTGCTCTTACTATTTTGGTAGACCGAGTACAAGGCTTACGAGGAACTATGTGGTCCTGAGGAAGTATTTCTTTCAGAGCTGGTATACTTCAATAAAAGAGGATTTATTGAAGTAATTCATAAATAAAAGGGTAGAACAATGTAACCAGTAAGGAGTAAATCATGAACAAATGCTTAGTGTATCACACACAATCTGCTCCCTTACTGACAGGGATCTTTCAGGTAACTTTGTAACACTTTAACTCAAGTTCATATATGTTTACTGTTTCTCTCCAGGACATACAGCCTTTCCTATAACTTGTCTTCAATTAAGCTTTCATTTAATTTTTCCTATTCTCTCAGCCTTCCTTCTGCTTCTCACTTCCCTCACACACAGAACTAACTGCTTGTATAACTCATTCCCCACACAGAACTGCTTCTCTCTGCTTCTCTCACAGAACTTCGAACTAACTGCACTTATCAACTGTCAACCCTGTAACTGTCACAGAACTAAAACTCCTGACTGACACACCCACTCATCCACTCATCTTCACCTCCAAAACCCCTCCCCCTCTCTGTCAACCACCAATCACACCACACTTGCCTCTTTCAACCACTCTAGTCTATCTATCACAGCCATGCAACCAAACTTTTAAAGACACACACACATAAAACAAGGAATCGCCACAGCAATCCTGAACACTGGAAAACACCACACCAAAATGAATCCGGATTCAGCCGTATTGAATATTGCAGTGCATTTGAACGAGCGGATTGATGCAACGGAAGAGGAAAGAGTCACAGGAACTGAATGCTCTTTGCAAAATCTGGTGGGGGGGCTGATTGAAGCATAATCTCCATTGCAGGCTGGAAACTGAAAAATCTGAGGAGAGAGAGTCAGAGAAGGGTTTTGGAAGCATGCCCAATACTAAGGCCCATGAGCCATGGATCCTGAGATCCATAGCACGGTCAGGGCTGAACATGTTTTCTTCTCAGAGCCTAACGCTCACCATTCTGCCTTGTAGGAGTCTTTGTCTTTATCGCTCTGGTGCTCTTCGATATCAGCGTAAACGACTCAACACATCCTGAGAGTTCCAGTCCTCATCCCAAACAGTGGGCTTTCTACATAAGCTGTGTCACCTGCATCCTGAGCTTCCTGACAGGTATCGATCTTGAACAGATTTGTTTTTTCCTGCAAACCTGCCATTTCAGCGGGAGAGCAGAGTGGTGGTTGGCCCCGTTGGTATGGATTTTTTGCTCCGCACAAAAGCCAACATTCAGAGGCAGGTCAACTTTTTTAACCCAAGCACTGGGGTGGGGGAGCATTGTGAAGATGTTAGGGTGCCCACTACAAAGTGAGGGAGGGGAGACAAGGGTGGGGTTACCAACCGGAGGTTAGGGAATTCCTGAAGATTTAGGAGTAGAGCCTGGAGACGGTGGAGTTTGGGGAAAGGAGGAACATCAGCAGGGCCGCGATGCCATAGGTTCTCCACTCTGGAGTTGCCATTTTCTCCAGGGGGGTGGATCTCTGCCGTCCGGGGATCGGTTGTAATTCCAGGGGAACTCCAGGCCCCACCTGGAGGTTAGCAAGCATACAAGGGTTATAATTGGCCCAGACATGCTTGGAACGGTAATATTCCTTTATGCCTGGAAGTCAGGATTAGGGTATTTAAACAGGTTCCTGCTCTCGGGTTCAGACAGGCATGCTCAAAACAGCATACATGTATCAAGAAGGGAGGGCTCCCAATCTATATCTCTAGGATTTACAACGGATCTCCAGGCGGCAGAAATCAGTTCCCCTGAAGAAAATGGCCATCTTGGAGGGTGGACTTCATGACATTATCCTTTGCTGAGGGCTTTCCCCTCCCCAGACTCCAGCTTTCCCAGGCTCCACCCCCAATTTCTCCAGGGGTTTCCCAATCTGGAGTTGGCAACTGTAGCGACTGGTTTCAGAACCGCTGTGCTTATGCAGTCCACACTTCTAGCTCACTAACAGAACTAACTAAGCAGGAACTCTATGCTCTGCGAGACTAAACCAACTCATACAAACAACGGGGGGAACATTCCATTGTAATGTGTACAATAAATGTAGCACAGGTGCGATCCAAACCCCAGTGGTCCTGCCAGCATCTCAGGGACTCACTTTGGACTTGGCTGGTGGCTATCCTAGTTGGGGAGATGGTGAAAAGGACCATGTCATGCCCAGGACCTTCTCTCCACATTGCTTGAGTTGAAGATCTCGCCCTGGGTGCCAGATAGTGTTGCCAGCCTCCAGATTGGGACTGGAGACTGCCCGCTTTTACAATTGATCTTCAGACTACAGAGATCTATTCCCCGATAGCTGCTTTGCAGGGTGGACTGTATGACTAAGGTCTCTCCCCTCCCCCAACCCCACCCTCCCCAGGCTCCACCAGGTATTTCCTAACCCATATGTATAAGTATACAGAGGAGAGGTCCAGCAGTGGCTATTAGCTACAAGGTATAGATGGAACCCTCTGTCTGGGACAGTGATGCTCTGTACTCTTGGTGCTGGGAGGGGGCAACAGTGGGAGGGCTTCTGGAGGTCTGGCCATGCTGGTGGACCCCCTGATGGCACTTGAGTTTTTGGCCAGTGTGTGACACAGAAGGTTGGACTGGATGAGCCATTGGCCTGATCCAACATGGCTTCTCTTACGTCCTTCTGTTCACAGCTGGCAACTTAGCTCCAGGCCAAATGGTGTGCTGGGATGTTATCAGCACACATCCTGCGGGGAGGGATTACCTACCCCTGAGATATAAAGGGATGAAGACAGGCTCATCTCAAGCCCCGTGCAGACAGGGAAAGCTGTTTTACTGAGTCCTCTAGAGCACCACCATTCGAGGCCAGTAGGTATAACATTGGGGTGAAGGAAGATTCCAGGACCCTCCGCCTGTCTCTTTCTCTTGTTTTCTTTCTCAGGTATCTACGACTTTATCCTCTACAAACTCTCGCTCTGGGAGACACCAACGCCAGCCTCAGAAGAGGGCCCAGCAGAGAACCCAGTACAGTAAGCAGCACTGAGGAGAGCCCTTTGAAGCAAGCGCCAGGTCAAGTTTAGCCCATCAGCACCCCCAATGATGACTTTCACCAACATTATAAAAGTTGGGAAGATTCGGTTCTCCATGAGAGATTTGATTGGTGTCCTCCGTCTTTACAAGAGAATCGCACCATGCATCATTTTTGAGGATGGTGACCTATGAATAATACGGTGTTTGTGATTGTGACAACCCTTATCGATTCTTCCTTGAAGACGTTCGGTTTCGAAACGGGCAGCTACCGGTAACCCGTCGGAGGCGAAGGTGGAAGTTTTGACTATTTCCTTGGGGAGAAATCAGAAATGTGTTTTGGACTGCGTTCTGTTGGCGCAGTCAATGTCTTGGAGGTTATTCATAAGCACAGAAGAACTGTGTATTGGGACTCTTTAGCAATGTGTAGCGGTACTTTCTAACAGAATCTTTGCATGCAGAATGATTAACATGTATAGTTAATATTATACTTAATATGGAAACAAATAAGTAATTAATATATGACAAGAGCTGGTTGATGATTAAAGATTTATTTTACACATTTCCTAGAGTATTGATATTCAAAGAAATATTGAGCTTTTCCACAGCATTTTTTCCTTGTATCGTACTAATTTTATGCTGTGAGACTTTATATACTATTTTGGGAAAGAAGAAGTGGAGGAGGAGGAGGAAGAGGAGGAAGAGATTGGATTTATACCCCACCCTTCACTACCCAAAGGAGTGTCAGAGCAGCTTACAATCCCTTTCCCTTCCCCTCCCCACAACAGACACCTTGTGAGGGTAGGTGGGGCTGAGAGAGCTCTCTTGAGAACTGCTCCTGAGAGAACAGCTCTGAAAGAACTGGTGATTGACCCAAGATCACACCAGCAGCTGCCTGTGGAGGAGCGGGGAATCAAACCTGATTCTCTCAGATTAGAGTCCACACTCCTAACCACTGCACCAAACTGGCTCTACCCCCAAAGCCAGGGCCAGCTTCCTTCAAACAGTAGTCCATCAATGGCCTCCTTGCCGAGTATGACCTACTTGCTAGACTGACCAAGTTCAGCACCATTGGAGGTTGGTATAATTGCTTTGGGCTCTCTGTGCCCCTCAGCAGTCCTGCCAAGCAAACTTAACACAGAGGGAGTTGCTGTTGATCTGAGGAAATGTCCCTAGTATGATATATTTTCTCTCAAGAGAATTTTAGGCAAAGATGTTTTGTTCCCCTCCCACACTTACCACTGTTAAATATCTTTTGACAAACCAGTAGGTTTCCAGCTTGTTGTTTAGGCCTAGATTGTGAGTATTATCTGACTTTTTTTGTCTCTTTTGCCTTGTATTTTGGAGTGTTACGGAGCTACCAGCTCAACACTGAGAAACCTCCCCCCAGAAGCTGATTTACAGGTTCACCTTTTGTGAATTTTCTCCACGGCAATGTCTAGAGTAGGGATGTGCATTCGGTTTGGACTCTATGGTGGGAAAAAAGTTACTTTCCCCCCCACCATAGAGAACAATGGAGGGCATAGGGGCAACCTGTTTGAGGGCCCGTAGTATTGGACCCCCTGATCCAATGCTCTTGAAACTTAGTTGGTATCTTGGGGAGAGGCTCCAGCAGCTACCCTGTGAGTTTGGAGTCTCTCCCTCAATCCCCCTTCCCTCCAGACCCCAGACTATACCCTATGTTTTCACCATTGACTTCAATGGCCCATAGGATATAATGGGGCTGAAATTGACATTCAGCTGGCAGAAAGACTCCCCAGTTGGCTTGTACTGACGAAACTGACATGCGGGAGTCTTACTGCCAGCCGAAATTGATTCAGCCCGATTCAGCCGAATCCGAATGGGCCATTTTTTTTTTTTGCACACCCCTAGTCTACAGCTGCTACTTAATTTCTCCTGTACTCAGATCTGAGGTGAGCCAGCAGGCCTCTGCTCCCACAAAATGGTGGAGGTGGTGGAAAGCAGGCCCGTAGCTAGGACCTTTCTAGTGGGAGGGCCCTGGGGAAAGTGGAGAGGCTGGAGTGTGTGCGTGCCCGCGCGAAGCGCGTGCACGCCACATGCACATCACCCAGAAGTGACATAATGACGTAATGACGCTGAGCGGGGCCACGACCATACAAGGAGGAACACCTCACCGGCTCCGAGGAAGAGCCCCATCTAAATGCAGCCGCGAACTGCTGCGCCCCGTTGGAAAGCGCGCTCACCTCTCCGAATGGGAAGCCGTCCGTTTTCATACCTCCGTAATTGGTGCGAGTTGTGAAGAGAAGCGCTGCCGCTCCGGCCAGCCGGCCAGGGTCAGGCAGCGTGGAATTGAATCAGAAGGAGCCCGCAGTGGCTTCCAGACAGGCAGGGGGCCCACGCAGGCTCCGGTTCGGCCGGATCCCGCCAGCCTACTGGGCTAGCTCCCTCCCTCGGCCGGGTATCCCCCTGCTGCTGCCGCCGCGTCTCCTCCGCTGCCTCCCCCTTCCCAGTTCCCATGCCTGCATAGCGCGCAGAAGGAGCCAGAGTCCCCTGCTCACGCTCTCCCGCGGCTCAGCCGGGCCAGCCGCCTCCCCGCGCCATCCCCTCCTCCCCGAGCACACATGCTCCTTGCAACACGCAGCTTCTCCCTCCCCGCAGTGAGCAGAGGGAGGCAGGAAGCGGCGAGTGAGCGGGATGGGGTGGAAGGCCTTGAAAACCAGTTCAGGAGGGCTGACCTTGGAGCAAAGACCCCTGGGGGCTAGATGGGGCCCGGGCACCCTTCCCATCTCCGCACCCCCGTCTGTCAGATGCCCAACCCCGCCCATCCTGCTCAAGTCTGGATCACCTGGACGCCTAATGAGATACACATGCCGGGGGCATCCTGGGAGCGCGCCGGAGCCCCCACCCGGGGGTTCACCAAGGGGGGCTCCCGGGAGTGGGCGCTTTGAGGCCCAGGGAGCCGCCAAGGGGTCTCTCCGTGTGAGGGGGACAGACTCGGGGGCCCAAAGACCAGGGGGAGGATTTAGAAGAGCGGCTTCCTTTCCCGGGCGGAAGGCCAGCGCTTCCCTGGATGTCGATTGGGCTGGCGGCGGCCCCGCAGTGAGCAGAGGGAGGCAGGAAGCGGCGGGACGCACCAAAACTTCCACGGCGCCTTTGGGGACCTTGGCAGGAGGAGCTCCAAGCGCCTCTGCAGCTCCTCTCGCCGCTCGCTCTGCCCGCCCACACGCCCTTCGCTCCTTCCCTCCCCAGACTGGGATGGGCTGCACAGGAGCCATAGGTCACATACGTGATTGGTGGGAGGGGGCCCGCAAAACCCATGAGGGTCCAGGCCCCCAGGGCCCCATGCAGGCTATGGGCCTGGTGGAAAGTATAATCAAATTGCCCTGACCTGGACATCCCAGGTAAGCCTGATCTAATCAGATCTCAGAAGCTAAGCAGTGTCAAATCTGGCAAGTACTCGGATGGGAGACCTCCTTGGAATACCAGCAGCTGGGAGGCAGAGGCAGGCCTTATTCAGCCACCTGTCCCAATATCCTCCAGGCCCCCACTATGGGTCTGTCCTGTATCTACCACCCACCGCCATTGGGTGCTGTTAAGTTCTGGTATTATGGAAGAGGTTGAAAGTTATGCACATTAGACCAGAAGTGATCGTTTCTGAGAGATGCCTGAACTTCTGATTTGTTAAGTAATGGGGAGACCAGAGAGAGAGATTAAGTGATCTATCACTCCACATAAGACTGAGACCAAAACATCCATTCAAGACAGAGATTTAATTACAGGGGCATTCTATATAGTTATACAGCTGAGTGATTTAATATTTCGGAAGAGAAAATATCCTTATAATGGATGGGAAGAGTAATTCCAAGAGGTCAGTCCTTGCAAATGATTTTTCAAAAGGGATCATTCACACTCATGCCAGTTTGGGATCTCATGTGATCTTGCAGAGGCTCTTCCAGATCCCAATTGGCTTCAGGGTTAAGTGATATCATCTAGAATGTCTGCTGTCCAGTAAGCTTCCAGGTCTCCAGGCTTAGCTCAAGAAACAAAACGTCTGCAGTTGGGGATAGGGCCCACTGGCTATATGGAGGACTCCATGAAATCCACCAGCATCGGTTCTTTCACTTGGATTGGACCCCTCTGGGTGCCCAGCTTCTGCTGTGCTGAGTCCAACAGCTGATACCAGACCAGACTTTGTACACCTGGTAAAGAAAGTGAAGGTCAAGCCTTTCACATCAGCTCCTAACTGATCCTTTTTTAACTGGAGGGGCCAGGAACTGAACCTGGGACCTTCTGCACTCAAAGCAGAAGCTCTTCCATTCAGCCACGGCCTCATCACCAAAGCATTTGAACACATGACGCGACCTTATCCTGAATGAGACTGTTGGTCTCTCCAGGTCACTCTCGTCTACCCTAAATGGCAGAGGCTCCCAAGTAGAGGCATTCTGTATCACCTACTACCTGATCCTTTTTTAACTGGTGGGGCCAGGAACTGAACCTGGGACCTTCTGCACTCAAAGCAGAAGCTCTTCCATTCAGCCACGGCCTCATCACCAAAGCATTTGAACACATGAAGCGACCTTATCCTGAATTAGACTGTTGGTCTCTCCAGGTCACTCTTGTCTACCTTGACTGGCAGCGGCTCCCAAGTAGAGGCATTCTGTATCACCTACTACCTGACCCTTTTAACTGGAGCATTTGAACACATGGGAATGGAACCTGGGACCTTCTGCACTCAAAGCAGGTGCTCTACCACTGAGCCACAGTGCCTCCCGAACAAACGAGCACATGAAGCTGCCTTATCATGAGTGAGAGCACTGATCTATTATAGGCAGCATTTTCTTCTCTGACTGGCAGCCGCTTTCCAGGGTCTCAGGCAGAGGTCTTTCACATTGCCTACTATCTGATCCTTTTAACTGGAGAGGCTGAGAATTGAACCTGGTACCTTCTGCATGCAAAGCAGACCTTCTGCCCCTATGCCATGCCCCTATCTAACCAATGAACACAAAAAGCTGTGCTATACTGAATCGGACTGCTGATCTATCATCAACAATACTGTCTACTCAGACTGACAATCCCTTTTCAGGGTTTTGGACAGGGGTCCTTCACGTCATCTGCTACATGTTAAGTGGAGAGGCCGGGGACTGGACTTGGGACCTTCTGCATGCAAAGTGGAGGATCTTCCACTGATCCACAGCCCTTTCCTCTGCACCACCTCCTGGAGTACTTACCTAGCATGAAGCTCAGAGAACAGATGATACCGCTTAGGGAGAAAGCCCAGTTTGGAACCAGTTGCGCAATGCCTGTGTCGGTCAAAAGCCTAAGCCGGAAGTGCATAATCACTGTGGCACTGAGCACACAGGAACCTGCATGCAAAGGCAGAAACCTTCTCAGGGCCCTGTGAAAGCCTCGTTACATTCAGAGCTTTGTTGTCAAATTCGAGATAACTGGTCTAATTGAGTAAGGGCGCTTCCACATTCTCAGTTTCCTCACTTGTGAGTTCCTGTTGCTTTGGGGGGGGGTATGTTTTTTGCTCCCTCTAGTGGTCAATTTGATATTACATCGGCTTATGTCTGGCATATCTCCCTGCTGGATATAAATCTGTGTAATATAGAATCGGCCACTAGAGGGAGCAAAACGCTCGTGGAATAGAATAAGCACCCTTATTAGCACATTGAAGTCTTGTTCAGCTTTGAGCGAGAAGGAGTGGTGAAGGGCACTGAAGCCCCACCCTCAGCCACGAGACACCTTTCACAGGAAGGTGACAGAGTTCTGGCAATCCTGGAATTAGTATTAGAAAATTCTGCTGGTTGAACCAGATTTAAGAATAAGCGAAATGCACTTGAGAGAAAAATCCCCATAGGTAAAGCAACAGAACTGGGGGAAACCTGCTATCCACTAGGGAATACATTTGAATAATGAAATTTGGTTTTATACTCAGTAAAAATCTTTTAAGCCTGTTCTAACCATATCCCCAAATCCTGTGATTTCAGGAATCCACCATCACAGACATTCTGCCATGAGATTTATTTGTTTATTTAGATACTTATACTTTGCCTCTTATCCCATTGGGGACCTGAAGCAGTTTACATCATTCTCCCACCCTCCATTTTATCCTCACAACAACCACCTTTTGAGGTAGGCTGGGCTGAGAGAGCATGATGGGCCCAAGGTCCACCAGCAAGTTTGTGTGGCAGAGTAGGGATTCAAATTGGGTCTACACTGGATGTAACGTACAGCATACTCCCACAGGGAAGTTTGAGCTTCAATGATGCCATCTTGAGGGAATAAGAATAAGAGCCCTGCATCAGACCAGTGATCCATCTAGTTCAGCATCCTGTCTCACACAGTGGCCAACCGGTTCCTCTGGATGGCCAGCTACAGAGCATAGAGGCTGAGTCCTTCCCCTGATGTTGCCTCCTGGCTCTGGGATTCAGAGGATTAGTGCCTCTGAGCCTGGAGATTCCCTTCAGCCTCCATGGTTAGTAGCCAATGATAGACTTATCCTCCATGAATCTATAAAATCCCCTTTTAACGCTGCTTATTCCTGTGGCCATCACTACATTCTCTGGCAGCAAATTCCACATTTTAATCACTATCTGTGTAAAGTAGTATTTCCTTTTGTCCATCTTGAACCTACTGCCCATCAGCTTCATTGGTAAGTAGGTTCAGGGCATATCTCTTTCTCCATCCTTTTCTTACCCCCCACCAAATCAGTGGAAAAGTTCTGCGGAACTGGAGAAAGATCCCACAGCACTGTGAATGTCAGCAGATCCTCAAAAGGGCTATCTATGCAACTACACTTAACACGGTGCCTACCTTACCTGTGACGAAGTTAGCCACTGAAGAAATCAAGTTCTCATTTATCTTCCATTTCATTAAATGAGTTAAAAGTCTCGTGGAGGACATCAAGGCAAAGAGACAACTGCCGAGTGCTGTTATCACCATCCCCTGAGCCACATTCAGACTGGCTGGAGGAAATTAAACAGAAAAAAAAGTAACACAAGACATTTCCTTATATCTAATCAGACCCCTACCACATCTGTCTTAGGGATCAGCTGAAGATTCTTGTTTCAAATCTTGTGGTGGGGTTGGATCCAACCACATTTCCCACTGCCAAAAAGAGAGGAAATAGTCCTCTAGGATGAACAAAATTGTCCTACTTGGGATCATGGGACCTGCATGGAGAAATGCCATGTGGGATGGGGACTGTAATAAAGTGGAGAACTGGCTGAGATGGGGTGAAAAAAGCTGGCCAGATCCAGTCTGATATTTGCTTATCTTTTTTTTTTATGCTTTCAGTTTTCTGCTTCTCACTATGGGTATCGGAGATAAGTCGGTGTCCTGTGTAAATGACAAAGACCTTTTATACACCATTTACTAAATAGCCCTGAGGAGCCTGAGCTCCTGAGAAAAGGGAAGCTAAGCAGGGTTGGCCCTAGTTAGTATTTGGATGGGAAGAAGAAGAAGAAGAAGAAGAAGAAGAAGAAGAAGAAGAAGAAGAAGAAGAAGAAGAAGAAGATCTCCTTCCCTTCCTTTCCCCACAACAGACACCCTGTGAGGTAGGTGGGACTGAGAGAGCTCTGAGAGAACTGCTCTTGAGAGAACAGCTCTGAGAGAACTGTAACTGACCCAAGGTCACCTAGCTGGCTTCATGTGGAGAAGTGGGGAATCAAACCCAGTTCTCCATGCTAGAGTCCACCACTCTTAACCTTACTGGTGGAATGAGCTCCTGGAGGAGATCAGGGCCCTGCGGGATCTTGTGCAGTTCCGCAAGGGCCTGCAAGACGGAGCTCTTCCACCAGGCCTTCAACTAGGAGCCACCCACATTACCGTCACATTACCATCAACAACCACTATTAATATCTGTGGGGGAGGCTGGCTGCAGTGAGATCGAGCCAAACCGCCTAGGAGAATGTCATCACCTGAGCCTGCATGACACGTCACACCATCTTGGTTGCTAATTACTGAGTGCACTTTATTCGGCAATTGCCGATTGTTTAAATGTTTTAACAATGTTAAATGTTGAGTTTTAAATGTTTTCACTGTATATGAATCTTGGCACATTGTGCCAGGCAATGTGAGCCGCCCTGAGCCCGCTTGCGGGGAGGGCGGGTTATAAATATAATAAATAAATAAATATAAATAAATTCTATGTCCAGTGGGATGGATCCAGCCATTGTCCATTGAGCCTTCCTCCTGCCTAAGGGGTCTTTCTCCAAAATAATTAGTTCCTCTTCCAACTGAAGAGACATTTAAGTTTAAGGAAGGTTTGCTAGGCTAGAGGAAGGTTTCAAACTTAACTCAGTGGAGTAGAAGGATATGGGTCAGGATCAGGGGTCATTTCGTAGAAAATGAGGTGGAGGAGCTCATTAGCATAACTCATTAGCATAACTTATTTACATATGCCACACCCCCTGGCATCACCGGAAGTGTGTCAGAAGGCAACACCCACCGCTCAGGTTCCACTGGACTGTTTTGGATTGCTAGCTATTGGGGG
>NW_015159828.1:78453-81310 GCF_001447785.1 Gekko japonicus
GGGGGGCTCTGCAGCTTACCTGGCTGATTCTTGCTCTGACTGAGGGCTGCTGGGAGGAGGGGGTAGGGCTTGTTGCATATGCCTGCCCCCTGTGCTCTTTACTGCCGGAGCTCCGCTCCTGTGCGCTCCTGCAGGAAATGACCCCTGGTCAGGATCCATCCCAGTGTGTGCCCATTCATATGAATCTTATTTATTTACTTATTTACTTATTTATATACCCCACCTTTCTCCACAGTGGGGACCCAAAGCGGCTTACAGCCAGGGCCACATTATGACTTTTGTGGGCCCTGGGCCCTTTTGCCTTTGGGAGCCCCTCACACCATCATAATAACAATATTAAAAAATATTTTTGACCTAACTTTAAATACTTCAACATTTTATTTTTCTCTGTGTTTTTTTTTTTTGGGGGGGGGGAGAATAATAGGTTTTCATGGGCCCTAAACATTTCAAAAAATTTTCTGATGTGAGAGAGAAAAATTAAAACATTTTCTTCAAGTCTGAAAGTTCATTTCCCCCCCTTCTGATTTTAAAAAAATTAAAACATTTTTGTGGGCCACTAAAAGCATTGTGGGCCTGAGGCACTGTGCGTACCGTGCCTAATTGATAAGTTGGCCCTGCTTACAACATTATCCCCTTCTGCATTTTACTGTCATAATAACCCTGTGAGGTAGGTTAGGCTGACAGGGTGTGACTAGGCCCGGATTACCCAGCAAGCTGCCAGGGCAGAAGTTGGGATTCCAGCCTGTTGGCAGAGTTTAAATATGCAAACGAAGTAGAGCACTGCCTGTTCAGAGAAAAATAAGTAGGTTTATTTAAGAAGAACAAACTGTTATAGAACATAGAAGAGAAAGAGAGAACCCTAACTGTCTAACCTAACTGCTGAAGGAGGAACAAGAAGAAGAAGAGACTGGATTTATACTCCACTCTTCACTTGGAGTCTCAGAGTGGCTTACAAATTCCTTTCCCTTCCCCTCCCGACAATAGACACCTTGTGAGGTAGGTGGGGCGAGGGAGCTCTTTCCAGAACTGTCCTTGAGAGAACAGCTCTGAAAGAACTATGGTTTGTCCAAGGCCATCCAGCAGCTTCAAGTGGAGGAGTGGGGAATCAAACCTGCTTCTCCCGGATTAGAGTCCGCGCACTTAACCACGACACCAAGGAAGCTCTGCAGGAGCAGGAAGTCTCCAGAAGAGCCAAGCAGGAGACAGCAAGGACATGATTTGAAATTGTGGGCAGTCCCTAGTCTAGCTATGCTAACTACCAGTCGTTCGGCTGTCCCCCCGTAGGGTGATCTTCAGATCTTCTTCATAAGGTTTCCCAACAGACCTTGCATATTCCAACACAGCCCGCATCACCCAGATCCTACTCTGACACTTAACCACTGCATAACACGTGATGCTGATTTATTGATCCTTAATGATTTATTGGTCCACTTTTCAAGTTGGGAAAGGCGGACTTTTTAAAGAATGGAATGTGATAACGAGTTACTAACCGAGAGGGTAAATATAGAGATTCCCAGGTTTGAGTTGCACAAAGGAAAAGCCAAATCGAAGGTGTACAGGTATTTCCCACCCAAGCCAGTCCTGGAATGGGAGGGAATCCTGTACTTTTCCAGTACATTAAACAACAAACCACGAGATGGTCTGTACCCTCTCTGGTTTCGGAATAATGTGCCATCAGAACCTCTACAGTAGTTCCCCCCAACCTGAGATTAGAGGTTCAAATTCTCAGTTGGTATCTGGAACTTAACACATTAGCAACTCACTCAGAGATGCACACTCTTACCAAGGTAGCATGTGTGGTGTGAGCGTTAGGCTACAAGATTTAGACTTAGAACTCAGGTACAACATCAGAGGCCATTTAGAAATAATAATTATTATTATTCAGTACAGAGCTTAGCAAAATAGACTATATAAGAGATTACTAGACACAAGAAAAACCTATGGCTCTGTGCCTTAACTACACATTAAAAGATACATATTTACCAAGTTCAGGAACATCCAAACAGTCCAAGGGATTTTGAAGGGAAAATCCATCTTTGCTCAACCATGTGGTCTAATTCACAAAGCAGTTCTTTGTCCCCCAAGAGACGGCATTTCTAGGTGCCATAAAACAAGCAGAGAGAACAGGAGCAGAGAGCAAGAGCTCATTCCCATCGGGATCAATCAATTAAACCCCAATCTAGTCATGATTAGCTGTGGCCATCCAGCCAACCACGAGTGGACAGGGGTGTGCCCAATTGTTGGTTGTCATAGCTGCGTGTGGGGATAGGCTAGAAGTTTGGAGACCATGCCTGCAGTCACATGACCCAAACTCCAGCTTCTCCATTGCCTACATGACTTTTTGCATGTCAGGTCTGGCTCTTCCACTTAGAGGTGTGAAGGAATGTGTGATTACATGACATGGCTATTGAGGCCATTTGGCTTCAACAGGAAACAAGACACAGCATGTTATCAGAAAGACATTACAAGAGAAGGCATGTGAATATAAGAAGCAGAAAGCAAAATTTCTATACAGAAGGGTGTGGGATTTTTTTTTTAAGGTGGAAATAGAGGGGGTGAGAAATTCAAAACTGTCTTGGTTCTGACCTGTTTGGATAGCGAGATAGCCACATGTTTCCTTTGGGAAAGAAAACCACAACCCCATGTGGACGTCACCTGTGTCATGGTGGCACACCATCCAGAAGGGGGACGCGGTGACAACGATGAGGAGCAAGAGATTGATGGTGGAGAAGACACAGTGTGTCACCATGCAGCCGTTCATTGGGCAGGTCCGGTTGAGGCGCTGCGGAAAGGAAAGCTCGGTATCACAGAACCGAAGCACTGAACTCAAATGTAACATGAAATTTCGCCTCGAATT
>NW_015159828.1:81356-101169 GCF_001447785.1 Gekko japonicus
ACTACTTGGGGTGCATTGCTCTCAACAGTGCAATCCAGTTCCATTGCATCCTTTCATTGTGCATCATATATTATTTGTGTTGTCCTTAATTGTACTCTACTTTTCACATCGTTTTTTAATTGTCAGATTTGAGTTCAGTAGCACCTTGGGGACCAGCAAGATCTTCAGGCGATAAGCTTTCGCGAGTCAGAAGACCTTATGGGATGCCAGAACTGAGCACTAGCAAAGGACATCGTCGGTCACTGTCACTCTTCTGCAGCAAGGGCTGGGATTTTCCCCAGGCTGTGACTCGCCTTGTAAGCCTCTGTGCAGAAGCATGCAGCCTTTTTCCTTCTCCCCTATTGTGACCTACATCTGAATCAGGGCCCCACACAGTTGCAAATTAGCCTTTTAAGAAGGCTATTAAGATCTAGACACAGATCTCCCAACATGGTGTCTGTTTGCTGCGTTCTCTCTCAGCTTTCTCACTTCAGCTCATTGTAGATTAGGTAAAGGTAAAGGTTCCCTTGCTCAAAAGCCAGTCGAATCCAACTCTAGGGTTGCGGTGCTCATCTCCGTTTCAAAGCTGAAGAGCCAGCACTGTCCAAAGATGTTTCCGTGGTCATGTGGCTGGCATGACTAAACACCGAGGTGCACGGAACACTGTTACCTTCCCACCAAAGTGGTACCTATTTATCGACTTGCAATTTCTTGCTTTCGAACTGCTAGGTTGGCAGGAGCTGGGGCCAGAGACGGGAGCTCACTCCGTCATGCGGCACACTTGGGTCTCGAACTGCTGAACTACTGACCTTCCACAGCCTGCAGTTCAGCGTCTTAACCACTTGAGCCACCGCAGCTTTTTTTTGTAGATTAGGGACAGCTAAATGGTAGTTGCCAGCAAGCTGATTTCTGTAATTGCTAAATAGGGTCCTCTCCGCACTAGACCTTAAATCCCGGTTCAACCCTGTCCCCGAACTTACATTCTACACCACACTCGGGTTCACCCCTCTAATTATCTCTGGGTATTTTTTGTTTCCATATTACATGGAGGTCACCCTGGTTTCGTCCCACACTTGTCCCAGGATAAACGGATGCTGTTGTCCTTTCCACACTTGGATTTCATCCCTGGTTTTATCAGAGTTCAACTCGCTGCACAATACCTTGCGTTTATCCCTGGTTATAACACCATCCATTTATCCTGGGACAAGTGTGGGGCGAAACTAGAGTGACCTCAATGAGAGAACAGCTCTGAAAGGACTTGTGACTGACTCAAGGTCACACCAGCAGCTGCACATGGAGGAGTGGGGGATCAAACCCGGTTCTCCCAGATTAGAGTCCGTGCTCCTAACCACTACACCAAACTGGTATAAGCACATAATCACTGAATGAATGGATATCCCAGAATTCCTGTCTGCTCCATCATTTTTAGCTGCTTCAGTCTAATGATCACTACAGAATGCAATATGTCCACTATTACAAGGTAGAACAAGGACCAAGTATTCCCAAGGGGATGATATTAAAATATCGATTGGCTGTCTTGGTACATATTTATCCTGTCGTACTCCTGAGGATCTCAGTGTGCTGTACATCATTCGGCTCTCCTCCATTCAGAACTCACAACAACTCTGTGAGGTAGGGCAGGCCGAAACAGTGTGACTGGTCTAAGGTCATGGCAGAGCGGGGATCAGACCCTAGATTTCCAACTTCTTAGTCTGACACTTTGGCCACAACCATAACAACTCTATGAAATAGTTTCCATAGAAGGCAACAGCAGTCAGTCAGACAACTTTATAACTAATTTAATGAACTGCCCAAGTAAATGAAGATACCGTAAAATGCGACCAGATGACAAGCAAATAGCGAACATTACGGGGGATGGAAATTATCATTGGATATAACACCGTCAAAGAGGCAAAGAAAGATTCGGGAAAGGAAAATTCGGGAAGGGCATGACTATGATCCTTCTTACTTATGCGATTCAATCCCCTTTAACTATCATGGGCTGCGGTCACACGGAGCATTAGGCATGCTAGAGAGACGGAAGATAGGCGGATTTTCCGGGCACGATCTCACCGCCACATCTGGGAAGGGTAGAACTCCCGTGGCTCACCCAAGGCTTCACTCCGAAGATGCTCAGTAAAAAACTAGTACCTCGGAGGTACTAGTTTCCGGAAACCGTGGGACAAGGGTGGGCGCGTGATCACGTTTCCAGTGGAATCCCATGGCATCCAGCGCCCGCCCATGTCCCCTCGTAAAAAGGTGGGGTTTTTTTCCAAGTGTCCTTGGGATGCGCACAAGCACCCAACGGGGCATGCGCACACATCGGTGTACAGAAAAAAACCCCACCCGTTTGCCGCAGCGCACTGCTTCTTTGCCGCGCCGCAGGTTTGTGGTGTGATCGGCACCTCCATGGGACCTCCACGGGATGTCTGCTTGTGCAAGCGCACATTATTTTGCCCCGGGGAAAACAGCCACACTTCCCCCTCGCATTTTCCTGCCCGTGTGGCCACAGCCACAGGCATCTTTGAAAAACCTGGCTCTGGAACCATTATATACGGAACAATGATAAGATAGTATGTACTGTATCTTCATGGCCACAAAGACGTTGATATATACAGGAGTATGAGGATATTTTCCATCTACATAAACCAAAGGCATGGTGAGAAACCTATGGGGGTGGGATTCAGAAAGGGTACTGTGTTGGGAGGAAAACATACCCTGACCAATAGGTTTTACCAGTAGTAAGGTTCCCACCCCAAGCAGGTCTGCTGGACATACCTTTAACAGAGACACAAGGCAGAAATGCGACCAGTGGAGTTCCTCTTCCTGTCACAAAAGCTCCCTGTAGTTCAAGCCCTGGATTCCTTTACCTTAAAGGCCACGAAGCACTGTAATTGGTGGGTGATTTTGAGGAGAGGCTTGTGGTTGGGAACTGAAAGCCTAATCCCGCCTCTTCCAATAGGATGGGAAGTCCTATTATCCCTTTATCTGTGGTTTCTTCTCCTGTCCCTTTCCTGTCAAGGACTGGCAAGGCTACTAAAGACCCTGTTTTAAAAAAAATAAAAATAAAGCAACAGAGCTTCTACCACAATACTCGTGACACATGAGCTCAGAATCCAAAGAAGATGTTCTTTCTAGGACTAGATAATGACGGTTCTATGACAGAGCTTTGCTGCAGGACTCCAGAACACCAAGAAGATGTGAAAAGGTTCCGGTGGTGAGGGAGTGAGATGAAACTCTTCAAGATGGTTTCCAAGGCTGGAAGAACTATGACATTTAAACGTTAGGATTCGAGCAAGGAAGCAAATCCAGGGATTTGGAGAGCAAAGGCAGGGGGAGAGATTGTGATGGACGGGAACGGTGAGTGGAGCGGTCACAAATTGAGGAAATCTGCATTCATAAATACTTACAGGGGGGAAATATGTGTAAAACACAACAGCAGGTGTTAGAAACACACTACAGACACAAATAATCCCCTCACGTTAGGCACGTATGGCTTGAAATTCATGTATCGGGATCTGACCAAAGCAACGAACATTCGTAAAGGAAGGCTCCTAGTCTGAAGAGAATAATTGCTGTCATTTGGAAGGAAGTGGTGGGGGGGCTACAGGACCTTAAAGAAGAGGTTTATGAGGCAGATGGGGGAGGGCAGGGGGACAAGCAAGTTTGGCTTTCACTGGCTCATTTTTTTTTGGCACAGCTGTGATTTATGTGTGTTTCTCGCGTGGCTTGATTTCTTTCTTCTTCAAAAAATGTAAATGTTTTGTGTTTTATAGATGTTGTGAGCCACCTGGAACATGGGAGAGGCATGATAAATAGACAATGTCTTAAATAAGTAAAATGCATACTCCCCCTCCTCCTCCCCAGAATATGAAAATGCTGAAGAAGTTCGGACCATAATAAAGTATTGGTTCTACAGCAGAATCTCGTGCTGCGTGGGCCTCCTGTTCCTGTTTGTCACTCTGATCACACCAAACTGGATCAGGGTAAAAAGCACCCTTTCCAAGATCAGCTTGGGTCTCTGGAGCATTTGCATAGACAACTCCTGTCGCGTAGTTTCAGGGCATTCACGTAAGTTAGCTCCCTTCCCCCTCTCCTCTCCTCCTCCCTCTCCTCAGCTCCCCTCCTTTCCCTTTCCCTTTCCTCCTGTCCCCCTTTCTGTCTCTCCATTCCCTTCTCCTCCTGTCCTCTCACCTCTCCCTCTCTTCATGTTCCTCTCCTACACTCTCCCCATATCCCCTCCCCTCAGGGCTATTTTTGGGCAGGAACGCACAGGAACAGAGTTCCGGCTGGCTCCCGAGTTGGCCACGCCCAGCAGGAACTCATTAGCATAATAGGCCACACCCAACAGCAGAAACTCATTAGGATTGGCTACATTAGGGGTGTGTGGCCTAACATGCAAAGGAGTTCCTGCTACACAAAAGCCCTGGGTTTTGACCACAAACAAGGTCAACAGAATAAGAAGCAAAAGGTGGGTGTGGCTGGATGACCACGCTTCTGGTAACATGGGGGTGTGGCCTAATAGGCCAATGCCTTGCGCTGTCAGAGGTGTGGTCTATTATGCTAATGAGTTCCTGCTGTGCTTTTTCTACAAAAAAGCCCTGCCTCCCCTTATTGTCCCCTCCCTTTCCGCTCCTCCCGTGCCTCTTCTGCTCCCTCCTCAGCTTCCCTCCTCAGCTTCCCGTGCCTCTTCTGCTCCCTCCTCCCCTCCCTCTCCTCTTGTGTCTCTCCTACCCTCAGCTCCCCTCTCTTCTCTTCCCTTCCTGTCCCTTCCCTTCCCATCCCCACCCAACTCCTCTCCCCCTGTCCCATCCCTTCTCTTCCCCCACCCCATCCTGTCCCCTTGCCTCCCCTCCTATCCTCTCCCTTCTCCTCTCCTCCTGTCCCTTGTCTTGCCTTTCCCTCTCCTCCTGTTCCCCTCTGGTCTTCTCCTGTCCACCCCTCCCCTCCCCTCTCTTCCAGCTCAGTTCTGCAATGCCACCTGAGCTAGTCTCCAAACTCTGGACTTCATATGAGCACGCTGTCTGAAGGAAGTTATAATGAGCTGGGTGAGATGGCTACGTGAGTCAGGAAACGTGGGTGTGGTTAAGGGTGGCTGAATGGGAGACCTACAAATCTGACCCGGGGTAAGGATCCCCTGAAGGAGTTCTTCTATGCAAGGTTCACTGAAATGAACTGGACCTGCCTGTTGTAAGGAACTGCAGTGTTAACGTTGGGGGGGGGTGTTTTACCATTCACATATACCCCGTAATTCAAAAGCACGTGAATGATAAACAACATTGAATGGCTATATTAAAGGCTGCACAAATAGCACATTGTGGTATCAAAGGAGAGTGTTCACCCACTTGGGGTGAAACACGGAAGTGTGGGATGAGTCATGACCCCAAATGCAGAGGACAGTTTTAAAAGATGGCAACTCATTAGTGCATGCCCAGAACTGAGATCTGTGCACCTCATCACCGGTCTTTTGATCCCTCCCCAGTAATTCTAGATGTCTGCCGGTTCCTTTTGTCAATGAGCACATTATGCGGCTTGGTGGCTGTTTCTGCGGCACTGATCTCCAACCCCAGATTAGGCCAATCCAAGTGGCCTCTCATCACCAACCTCACCACAGGTAAAAAAAAAAGAGAGAGAGAGAGAGAAAACTCCCCCCCCCTCTCTGCTTGGTCTCCATGTGACTTGAATGGTATAGCTTCATCAAACAAACTGCATAGCAAAAATGCAAAACACTCAGAATGAAACCTTCTAAAGGGCAAAGCTAGCTATTATTGGAATCATATTGTTCCTGTTGCTTTTTTTTCTTGTTCCGCACAGGTTGTGCTCCCTCTAGTGGTTGATCCTATATTACATTGCTTTTTGTTGAGCTTTAAAACCTGCAGTTTTAATCAGCAGGGAAGATACGCAGGACATAAACCAATGTAATATCGAATCGACCACCAGAGGGAGCAAAACACATGCAGAACTGGGGGGGGGAATGAAGCAATAGGAATACACAAGCGTGTAAAATGAGAATGCAGAAAAGCCCATAGCTCCAATGCCAAACACAGCAGTCTTGCCCCCTCCTTCCCATCTCTCACTATAATGTCTTTAAAAATGCACATGGAGGTCATTAATGTGTTTCCCATATCTCCAAATGGTAAGACGTTCTATAGGCTATGGCCATCTGAGCTGGTTCCATTCAGAAGGTGGAGGAGTTTACTGTGTGCACTACCGCATGAAAACATTATACTGTCGTCTAATAGCCAGTACGTGCATTTCAGTGAAGGCACACATCTGTGCATATATCCAGATTTAACAAACAGCCAGAGTGAGTTTACCTTTAGAATCTGAAGCCGGGGACCAGCCGGCGGGGTTTAAATCATGCACTCGGCCATACATGCATTGAATGTAACCTTCATGCGGTGGCAAGTTGCCGAACGGCCCCTCTGTTTAAGATCTTTAAAAGAGATCACTGTAGGATTGGCTATTTACATTCCTTCAATGTTGGCCGTTTTATGGGTTTACCTGTTGCCTTAAGAATCTGTCAATGTGGTTTGGGCGAAGTGGATGATATTGAGCACTATTTACTGAGATGCTCATGGCACGAATCACTTAGGCAGAGATTTATATACCCTATTTTATTTTTGCACAATGGATTCTCAAAACAGGAGTTGGTTGTTTTTTTGCTCTCTGATATGGATGTATATGTTACCAGCAGAATGTCCCTGTTTGCTTTGGCGGCAAAAAAGATAAGATTAAGGCTAGGATTCAGCGCAAGTTAGTGAAGGGATAACTTAATGTGATGTATAAGGATTGTGTTTGTATTTATGCTTTGTTATGGCCAATGGCTAATACAATAAACTTGATGATGATGATGATGGTGATGATGATGATGATGATGATGATGATGATGATGATGATGATGATGATATTAAAGGGAGGAATTACCTCAGAATTTCTGTCAGAAATGGCACCACCACACAGACCCAGAGTGACACATGGGGATAATCAGGGAAATCAGAAACTACAGCTGGGGAAAGTCCTAGGCAGGAGTTGGAAATGATAAGAGTGAAATTGAAATGGCTAAAATTGAGGCAGAAAAAGGAAAGGCAAGGATTAGGGATGGGCATAAACTGGCTCATGAACTGAAGTTTGAGAGGAATTTTGGCCAGTTCATTGAAGGTGAGCCTAGGCCGGCCAGGTCAGCTGTGTCTGCCATTGATCCTTTCTCTTTTCTTCTTCTTCTTCTGCACTCGCAGCCCTTATGTCCCTGGTCGCCCTCCTGCTGTTCTTCCTGTCCGTCTTCGACAAAATCACCTTTATCGAAGAGGAGGAGGAGGAGAAGGACTTCGATTATGCTTTCTCCTTCTCCTTTGTCGGGGGTTGTGTTGGCTGCATCCTCTTCTTTATCAGCGGTGAGTGCAGGTCCGGTAGCCAGGGTCTGGTGGCTCATGGGTCAATTATTTCCCCCCTGGTGGGGCTGAAGTTCTTAGGGCAGAAAGAAAAGACCCAATTCCGAGGATTATGGCTCAGCTACTCTTTTCTCTCTGAGTCTTCTCAAGCTGTCTGTTCTACATCAATATCCTTCTGCTAGCAATCACCCTTAGCCAAAAGAAAGCTGTGACCAGGATAGATCCCTAAATTGCAAGCTATCGGCCACTTTAGATGACACTTCTCAACTGCTGCAAGTTAATCACTTCTGCCCGCCTAAGCAACAATCCTGACCGCAAGCCAGCAGGTTGGGGTGATGACTTTTATAGTCAAGAAAGCTAACACTTTGGCAGAAAAACTCTCTTGAAGAAGACCAGTTCCTTGACACAGAGTTAGAAGGGATCCGAGAGGTCACCTCCTCCAACCCCCTTGCTCAGTGCAGGAATTAGCCCACTACAGCACCCCACTCTGCTTAAGGGCGTGCACGCCTTTAAAAAAAAAAGTTTTTAAACGATTGAAAAAAGTATTTACAGGAGAAAGTCTTGTGATGCTGTGCCTTTAAGAAAGGAGGAAGAGCCCCACCGTAGCTACCGTCCTAGTGAGTGGTTCTGTGTATTAGGGAGAAGATGAAACCAGAGTAGAGGCCAGTAGAGTAGGACACCTGAGCAAAGAGATGATGGAGAAGGAGCATAGGTAGCTAAAACCAGGGGTCGTTTCGTAGAAAAAGAGCTAGGGGAACTCATTAGCATAACTCATTAGCATATGCCACACCCCATGACATCACCGGAAGTGTGTCATACGGCCACACGGCTGAATGAGGGCCAGAAGCGGGGCGGCCGGAAGCAGGGGGCGGGGCTTCGTCATGTGCCCCACCCCCGTACCTCACCCAGGGGGAACTGCGATCCCCTGCGATCCCCCCTGAAATGACCTCTGGCTAAAAGACCAAATTATGGAGAAAGAAACCTCTTTTTTTTCAGGACAACCAGGGCTTTTTTTGTAGCCCAGCAGGAACTCATTAGCATAATAGGCCACACCCAACAGCAGAAACTCATTAGCATATTAAGGCACACCCCTGACAACACGGCTCATTAGAATATTAGGCCACACCCCCATGTTACCACACTCACCTTTTGCTTCTTATTCTGTTTACTTTGTTGTCAAAACGCTGGGGTGTTTTTGTAGCAGGAACTCCTTTGCATGTTAGGCCACACACCCCTAATGTAGCCAGTCCTAATGAGTTTCTGCTGTTGGGTGTGGCCTGTTACGCTAATGAGTTCCTGCTGGGCGTGGCCAACTCAGGAGCCAGCCGGAACTCCGTTCCTGTGCGTTCCTGCCCCAAAATAGCCCTGACTGGACAACAGTTACAGTAATACAAGCAATTCCCACAGGGGTTTGCAGTGGAGAGGAAATCCCATTGCCCCTCACTAACTGTCGCTTTCCTGAACCTTCCCCATCACACACCTTCTTCCCCCCCACCCTGACTTTCTTCCCTGTCCCCAGTGTATGGGGTGCAGACTTTGGTTCCCTCCCCTTCCACGGGCAACATGAACCTTGTACAAAACTAGCGGTTGACCACACTGATGGGGAAGGGGCAGAGCTGCCAAGCCCCCAGTCGGGGTGGGGGATTGCCAGCCCGAGCTTCTATTGCCTCCGGCTGCCACTCCAAGCGGCAGCATGGGAAAGATTAATTTTTTTTGAAAAAAAAGCTCACCAGTGTTGTAAGGATGAAGATGTTACTTCCAGGGAAAACCCAGAAGCGATGGAAGTTGCTCTAGGAATGACTGGAAACTTAGTCCTTTCCCCCAGAAGTAGGGCTGCCAAGTGGGGGCGGGTGGCGGGTAAACCCCCGCTTCGGAGGCCCGATTTCCGCCACCGCGGAATCGGGCCCCGGGGGGAACTCCACCCCCCGAAGCGCAGCGTGGCTGCATCACTGGAGGTTCTCCCAGAGCCCGGCGAGGCTCCCCTGCCGGTACGCCAAATTGACTTGGCAACCCGACCCAGAAGTGATATCATCACATCAGCGATATTGACCATCCACCGTGTCCCAATCTCTCCCGCCAGTTGCCAAGCTCAGCCTGGCAACCCTACCCAGGGGTCAGAAGGTAGGTGGCAACGAAGGGATGTAGTCGCCATTTTGTTTTGACACCATGGAGTGTCTCACTTGCAGTCAACATGAATGTGAAAGAACCCCGGTATTGGTTGAAGGCCGCAGGCCCAATAAGGCCACCGTAGTGGGTAAGGTTGCCAACCTCCAGAGAGATCTCCTGGCATTAACAACTGTTCTCCAGACTACGGAGATAGGTCCCTCTGCAGAAAATGGGTTCTTTGGAGGGTGGAGTCTGTGGCACTACTAGATCCCACGGTGGTCCCTCCCCTCCCCAAATCCCACCCCAAATCTCCAGGAATTTACCAACCCAGAGTTGACAGCCGTAGCAATGGGGGTGGCTGTGCGAGAATAAATGTGGCGTAGCGCATAGGGGTCCTTGTCCCTGCTCACCCAACAGTTTTCCTCACTTTCTTTCTAGGGATCCTGTTTATTCTGATAAAAATCAAAGAATCTGCCATAATCTCCCCCCTGAGACAAGAACAGACAACCCAGACCCGATTTGTAGGAAAGAAGTCAGATGAATCAGTTGACGAGAGTAACTCTGGAATAGCATGCGCCTATGGAGTGATGTGAACACGAGGTTCACTCTTGGAGGGAATGCCCAGGAAGGAATACATGTAAGAGCTATGTAGGTTGTCATTCGGACACCACGTGTTTCATTGCTTTGTGGATATTTGACTGTGGAGAGGGAGCGGGTTATATCCGACACGGTCCCAAGAAAGAAGGGAAGCAAGACAGGAGGCCGCCAGTGCATGAATATGAACAGGAATGGCGCGCAACATGCTTGAATGGACATATGGACATGACTGCTCCCTTGGGGAACTGCAATTCTCCCCACCCCGATATCGTGCCCAAACACTGTCAGAACACAAGACAGGAACCACAGATATATTTGTACAGAAATCAAGGTGTCGTCCCTTTCACAAACTTGTGGCTCCCGTTATACGTGCCACCCCCCTCCCCGGCACACGTCAGCCAGTTGCGTTGATAACGCTTTGACAATAAAAGACGGCTTTATCTGAAATCCTGCAAGCTTCAGGCCCTGCTTGTGTAGATTCTGAAGGCCATGGCAGTGGTGAAAGTGATATGATCAGGCACAGAATACGACCATAAGTTTTTTTGACTGGGCTGCCCAATCAAATCTGAGAACAGGGAAAGGGCACTGCCACAAAATGGCTGCCGTGGAGAGCTGGGGCCAATCAGAAAATGGTTGCCATGGGGTAGCAGGCCCAGTTACAAAACTTATAAAATTTACCTTGCTTTTCTAAAACTTTACGAAATTGCAACAATTTGTCCAACATTCTCACTTATACAATATTGTAAAAAAGTCCACATAGTCCAACATCATGAGTACCCGGTTGTGGACTCATTTCAACTTTACAGTCTTCCTCAGATGTAATCCTATATTTAAAGGAGGTGTTAGCTTCTTAATCCAACTCAGTATTGTAAATTCTTAATTTCCTTCATAATATCCTGGAATAAACCATAATCAATAAAAATCCACATGAAGTTGCATGGAAAATAGTTATTTTAAACTTATAATAATCAGGGCTTTTTTTGTAGAAAAAGTCCAGCAGGAACTCATTAGCATAATAGGCCACACCCAGCAGCAGAAACTCATTAGCATATTAGGCCACACCCCTGACAGCACCACTCATTAGCATATTAGGCCGCATTCCCATGTTACCAGAAGTGTATTAATTGTATTAATTGTATTAATACACTTTGTATTTGATTGTATTAATTTAATATTCTTATTTATTGTCTGCTTGACTTAGTTTAAGATTGGATTAATTGATTGTTGGAAGCCGCCCTGGGCCTGCTTGCGGGAAGGGCGGGATATAAATATAAATAATACATAATTTATTTGAAGAAGAGATTGGATTTATACCCCACCCTTGACTCGGAGTCTCAGAGCGGCTTACAAACGCCTTCCCCTTCCCCTCCCCACAACAGACACCCTGTGAGGTAGGCGGGGCTGAGAGAAGCTCTGACAGAAACTGCTCTTTTTCAAGGACAGCTGTGCCAGAACTATGGCTTGCCCAGGGTCATCCAACAGCTGCAAGTAGAGGAGTGGGGAATCAAACCCGGTTCTCCCAGATTAGAGTTCGCGCACTCAGGGCTTTTTTTGTAGAAAAAGTCCAGCAGGAACTCATTAGCATAATAGGCCACACCCAGAAGCAGAAACTCATTAGCATATTAGGCCACACCCCCTGACAGCACCGCTCATTAGCATATTAGGCCGCATTCCCATGTTACCAGAAGTGTGGTCATCCAGCCACACCCATCTTTTGCTTCTTATTCTGTTTACCTTGTTTGTTGACAAAACCCAGGGCCTTTTTTTGTAGCAGGAACTACAAAAGTTTTTGTAATAATTTAACTTATAGGAAACTTACTTCTGGTTCCATAATAAGTGTTTCTTTTGGGAGCAAGCCGATCCTCTGTAGGTACAAAAAAGCCTCCTGGATTTTACTGGCTATGCTCTCCATCAGCACTAACTATTTATTTAGGTAGTAGCAATCCAGTCCTTATTTTATCTGGCGAGAGCCTTCATTATTCTGGCTGGCACCCTCCATTATTCAGAACCATTATTCTGGCTGGCCGGGTACTCATAATGTTGGTCTGTGTGGACTTTTTTACAATATTGTATAAGTGAGAGTGTTGGACAAATGGTTGCAATTTTGTAAAGTTTTAGAAAAGCAATGTAAATCTTATAAACGTTGTTCATATCACAGGGTTTGCTTGTGCGTTGCTTTTCCTGTGGATATCTGTGATCCCTTTTGTTTTGTCCAGTTACAAAACTGGCAATGACACCGGGTGTTATGCGGCAGTCGACCCATAAAAACTCGAGTTCCCATGGTTTGTCAGGGTTAGAGGCATGTATCCATGCTTTTATCTATTTCTATCCACTCCCCCCGTCCTCCAAGAGGCTCAGGATGATGTACGTGGCTCTGCCTTCCTCATTTTGGCCTCACCACAATCTTGTAAGGTTGGTTAGGTTGAGAAGGAGGGTATCTGGCCCAGGACTGGACTACTGCAATGCGCACTACATGGGGCTTGCATCACAAAGAACTAGTGAATAAAGAACTGGAACAACCGCATGCCCTCTGCTCCAGTGTTCCCTCTAAGCTGAGTTATGTTCTTATATAAATACATAAAATAAAAGATCACCTACTATGCTTCATGCAGAGAGGCCACTTCTCAAAGGTTTTCCTCCCCTCCACCGGGGGGGGGGAGCTTGAAAAACTTGCTACCCAAATTGTAAATGGGTCCCAGAAGTCCTTGGGAATCTGCAGCATGCTCTGTGGTCATAGGAGGACCAGCGCATGCTGGAAGAAACATGAAATCCCACCTCACCCCCTTCCTAAATCTGCACACAGCCTTGTCCCTTCTGCATTTTGTTGCCCAGGGGTCTGCCTGTCTGTAACACCAGGAATAAAGTCGGTCCTCAAATTCTCCTTTAAATCCTTCCTTGTGAGTTCCTTTGTCCAAATTTCTCTGGACATTCCCAGGGCATTTTGAACATTTGTCAGATGCTCATGGAATATTCGACATCCGCATTCAGGGCTAGTTTTGGGCAGGAACGTACCGGAACGGAGTTCCGGCTGGCTTCAGAGTTGGCCACGCCCACTACAGCTAAAACCTCTGCGTGAGTGGCTACAGAGGGAAGGCCTGGAGAGCGACCCCCCCCAACGACTCCGAAGCGGGCGGGCCGGAGGGGAGGCCTGGAGAGCGGGAAAAAAAAACCCAGCGACTCCAAAGCGGGCAGGCCGGGGGGGCCTGGAAGGATCGGGGAGGCATTTAAGGGCTGGCTTACCAGGCATCCCACAGCCGTGGGGCACCTGGGCAAGTCAAGGAAAGACATGGGGTGTGGCCTAATATGCTAATGAACTGTGCTGTTGAGGGTGTGGCCTAATATGCTAATGAGTTGCTGCTGTTGGGTGTGGCCTATTATACTAATGAGTTCCTGCTGGGCTTTTTCTACAAAAAGAGCCCTGCCTGCATTTAACCACTTAAGGCATCTACGGTAGCAGCTGTTGATACTCCAGAAGGTACCGCTCACTAGGAAAGACAATGATGCGAGGAAAAGTTGAAGGCAACGGAAAAAGAGGAAGACTTCAAAAAGGAGTCCATGCCCCTCCGTTGGCAAGACCTGAGCAAGCCTGTTAAGGATAGGGTGTTTTGGAGGTCATGAATTCATTGGGTCACCATAAATTGAAGCAATTTGACAGCACGAAACACACACAGATACACGTACACAGAGTTGATACTGGATCACTGACATACAGTGGTATTTGATCTCTGGCAGCGTCTCACAGCTGCCAGCAGGTCCAAAGAGCTGGTGTTTCCCATTTCGAAATGAAATGAACAGGTTCACAATCTAAACATGAACTCCGAATTTCAAAATGTCTTGCTCAATGGACAGATGGTACCTGTGGCAGAATTTGGGGTTACATGAGCCTCGGCCTTTCTGTTCTTCTATGCTATGTAGGTTTTGCTATAACCAGGGCTATTTTTGGGCAGGAACGCACAGGAACAGAGTTCCGGCTGGCTCCCAAGTTGGCCACGCCCAGCAGGAACTCAATAGCATAATAGGCCACACCCAACAGCAGAAACTCATTAGGATTGGCTACATTAGGGGTATGTGGCCTAACATGCAAAGGAGTTCCTGCTACAAAAAAAGGCCCTGGGTTTTGACAACAAACAAGGTCAACAGAATAAGAAGCAAAAGGTGGGTGTGGCTGGATAACCACGCTTCTAGTAACATGTGGGTGCGGCCTAATGTGCTAATGAGCTGTGCTGTCAGGGGTGTGGCCCAATATGCTAATGAGTTCCTACTGTTGGGTGTGACCTATTATGCTAATAAGTTCCTGCTGGGCTTTTTCTACAAAAAGAGCCCTGGTTAACTGACTTTGGTTTCTTGGTTCTGAAGTCCCATAAGCCTTTGCTTTTTTTGCTGGCAGCCTAGGTGTAAAGCCTAGGTGTAAATGCACTCTTGCCTGAATTCGTATCTGACATTTCCCATTCTCCAAGCGCCAGGCTCCAAAGCCTGGACATATACTGCTACCACTACCCAAAGGAGAGCAGCTTACAATCCCTTTCCCTTCCACTCCCCACAGCAGACACCCTGGGAGGTAGGTGGGGCTGAGAGAGCTCTCTCAAGAACTGCCCTTGAGAGAACAGCTCTGAAAGAACTTGTGACTGACTCCACACCAGCAGCTGCATGTGGCGGAGTGGGGAATCAACCCTGGTTCTCCCAGATTAGAGTCTGCGCTCTTAACCACCACACCAAACTGGTCTTGGTCCTGCAGTCCCGGAATGTTCCTTGTGCTTTCTGAAAGTGTACACTGCATCAGGTATTGAGACTTTTATACGCTACTGAGTATTGAGTATTACTTGTGTATGGTTTTAAAGAGTTAATAAACAGTTTCAGTTTTAAGCAATTGTTCCCCCTGGTCCTTTTCCTGTGGAGGCCTGAGTTCCCTAGCCTGTCTCCATCCATCCACTGAAAAGAACCCCTCAGGGTTTGAGATATTCCCCCACGGTATCATCCTTGGAAAGCTCATCAGACTTTGACGCCTTGAGAACGTTTCTTTTTCTTTGCTTGTGGACAGTTGGGAAGGCCTTCTTGAACTACAGGGCTGGATGTTCCGTGGCAGTTGCAGGTAATGAAGAAGTGAGGGGTGTAACCGAGAGTGAGGAGAAATTGAAGGATCGTGTGTGTGTGTGGGGGGGGTGGACTAGGGTTGCCAAGTGCATTTTGGGAAATTCTTGGAGATTGTGGGATGGAGCCTTGGGGAGGGCAGGGATCTCTTTGGGGTAGGACACTACCCATTGCCCCATAGGACACTACGATCTGTGACCCAGCATCTTCTGGTGGTCTCAGGGACATCCATCTTGCCTCGACTAGGGCCAGGGCTTTCTTGGCCCTGGCCCCCAGCTGGTGAAATGAGCTCCCATATGAGATGAGGGCCCTGTGGGACCTGTTACAGTTCAAGACGGAGCTCTTCAGCCAGGCTTTTAGCTGAGGTGGTGGGCGTCCACACATTGAGCCTCCCAGTGACCCAGATCTGAGTAACCACCTGGAACCTCAACTTGTGTTAGACCTCATCTACACCAGTTTGGTGTAGTGGTTAGCAGCGTGGACTCTAATCTGGGAGAAGCTGGTTTGATTTCCCCACTCCTCCACATGCAGCTGCTGGTGTGACCTTAGGTCAGTCACAAGTTCTCTCAGAGCTGTTCTCTCAAGGGCAGTTCTCAAGAGAGCTCTCTCAGCCCCACCTACTTCACAGGGTGTCTGTTGTGAGGAGGGGAAGGGAAAGGGATTGTAAGCCACTCTGAGACTCCTTTGGGTAGTGAAGGTTGGGATATAAATCCAGTCTCCTTCTCCTCCTCCTCTTCTTCTTCTATTGAGGCTCTGGTTGGGACTACCGGAATTACAATTTGTATTGAATCCTGATGTACTTTAATTGGCTTTAAGTGTGTATATTTTTGTGATTGTTGATTTTGTATGATGGCACCCGGCCTGAGCCTGCTATGTGGGGAGGGCAAGATATTAAATAAATAGATAAACAAAATGCCACAGAGCTCACCCTCTAAATCAGCCGTTTTCTTCAGGGGGAACTGATTCCTGTCATCTGGAGATCAGCCGTAATTCCAGGAGATCTCCAGGTCTCATGTCAAAAGGGGCAACTTTAGAGGAAGAGAGATGAACAGCGGCGGGCTTTCCTCGTGGTCCACGGGCATCAGGGTTTCCTCCTTCGCTGGAATCTTGAAATCCGTTTAGGCAGGGGTCTTGTTGTAGAAAAAGAGCTGCCGGAGCTCATTAGCATAACTCATTAGCATAACTTATTTGCATATACCACGCCCCCTGACATCACCGGAAGTGACAGAAGGCCACACCCCCTGACATCACCGGAAGTGTGTCAGAAGGCCCGGCTACTTACCCTCCTGCTTCATCCTCATTCCCAAACGGAATGAGGATCGAAGCAGAGGGCGGGGTAAAGAAGGGGGTGGGGCTTCACCACGTGACCGCCCCGCCCCCTAGAGGTTCTCTTCCGGAGCTCCGTACCTGAGAGCTCCCCCCCGACTAGAGCCCTGGGTTTAGGGAAACCGAGCATGACAATGGTGCGTACGTCTGTTTTAACCTGGCCTCGTTTAGGGCAGTCGCGCATGGGATATGGGATGGCACCAGCTTCTGGCTGGAGGATGCACCGCCTTCGCACTGATGGCCCTGGTCCTGGTTGTCACAAGCCACCAGTGGGTCCTCGTTGAGTCCGTCAAACAGACGTACAGCAGCGGTATCTGGAAAATCTGCACAAAGATGGTGTGCGCCAGTATCCATGCCAAAGAAGGTGAGAAACCCCTAGACTTGCTCCGCTCCTCGGCCTTGAGTTGAGGGCCGTGGCTCAGCGGTAGAACCCCTGCTTTGCTGGCAGAGGGTCCCAGGTTCCATCCCCGGCATCTCCAGCTAAAAGGATCAGATGGCAGGTGATGTGAAGGAACTCAGCCTGAGACCAGGAGAGCCACTGCCAGCCAGAGTAGACAGTACTGTGGAGAGCCAGTCTGGTGTAGTGGTTAAGTGCGCGGACTCTAATCTGGGAGAGCCGGGTTTGATTCCCCGCTCCTCCACTTGCACCTGCTGGATGATCTTGGGCAAGCCATAGTTCTGGCACAACTGTTCTTGAAAAAGAGCAGTTTCTGTCAGAGCTCTCTCAGCCCCACCTACCTCACAGGGTGTCTGTTGTGGGGAGGGGAAGGGAAAGGAGTTTGTAAGCCGCTCTGATCCTTTGGGTAGTGAAGGGTGGGGTATAAATCCAATCTCCTCCTCCTCCTCCTCCTCTTCTTCTTCTTCATAGACCAATGGTCTGACTGGGTATAAGGCAGCTTCATGAGGTCTTGTCAAGGGGAGCGACTGTGGCTCAATCAAAGAGTTATCTTTGCAGATAACTCTCGGGTTCAATCCCAGGCATCTCCTGTTAAAAGAATCCAAAAGAGAATTTTTTTAAAAATCCAATAATATATGTAATGTAAGAGAAAAATCAGGGACCCTGGAAAGTCTTGGCCAGAATAGACAGTGTTAACCTGGATAGACCAATGGTTTCACTCAAGACAAGGCAGAGACATTGGTTCACATTGTGACGCAAACACAGGTTCTCGGAGAGGGGGTTCCCACTTGACAATTGTCTCTTGTAAATCCTCACCAGCATAAGAACATAAGAGAAGCAGATGCTGGATGAGGCGAATGGCCCATCCAGTCCAACACTCTGTCACACAGTGGCCAAAAATACCAGGTGCCATCAGGAGGTCTACCAGCAGGGACAGGACACTAGAAGCCCTCCCACCACCACCACCACCCAAGTACCAAGAATACAGAGCGTCACTTGCCCCAGACCCAGAGTTCCTATCTCTACCTTGTGGCTAGTAGCCACTGATGGACCTCTGCTCCATATGTTTATCCAATTCCCTCTTGAAACTGTCCATGCTTGTAGCCGTCGGCACCTCCCATGGCAGCAAAACATTGTTCCATAACTGATATCCACGGATTACAGCAGGAAGTAATCCATCAAGGTAGCCAAAGAAAATGCAGGCTACTGGTTTGTTGCAGGTAATGATTTGCATTAGAAAGGGAATGATATGAAGCAGATGGAGTTATCACAATACCGGTGTTTAACACTCGAGCTGGGCCCGGCAACCGTACTTCCTACCAATGTCGTAACAGATAAACAGTAATATTAATGTGAATGAAAAGCTTCCTTCATGCAGAATATAGCCCCTGTGTTGTGCATGGGCATGCACACACACGAATGCATAAATGTGCACTTGCATGTGCAAGCATACGGTAGGGTTACCAACTCTGTGCTGGAAAATTCCTGGAGATTTGGAGGCACAGCTTGGGGAAGGGGTGTGATGCTGTAGAGTTCGCCCTCCAAAGCTGCCGCTTCCTCCGGAGGAACTGATCTCCATAGTCTGGAGATCAGCTGTAATTCTGGAGTGACTCCAGGCCCCACCTGGAGACTGGCAATCAGTGTTCCCTCTAAGTTGTGGGGTCTTGTGAGCAAAAATTCTGCTTTGTGAGCTACTGGCATTAAAGTTGTGAGCAAGCAATTTGGCTACTGCATATAATTAGTTTGCTCTGGAGCCCTCCTTCCTGAGCTAAGACAGAAATGTGTGAGCTGGAGGCTCAAAAACAGTGAGCTAGCTCATACTAACTCATCTTAGATGGGACACACTTCTAATCTGTCCCCTTTTTCTTCTCTTCTCCCACCAAAGCGTACTTTAATATCATCCGATTCCTCTTCGTCCTGGCCCTGTTTTGCGGGTTCTTCTGCTCCTCGTACATGCTGTTCACTTACCGCTACTTACCCACTTTTCGGTTATCCCGGTTCCTGTTTTCTGCAATAGGCTGTTTCATCACAGGTAAGAGTGCTGAATTGACCTGGAGGCAGAGAACTGCTGCCTTCTACTCACACATGACTGGCAGTGAGAAAAGCCACTCTCAGAATCCACTCTCTAGGAAGCCTCTCTAGGAATAACATTATCACTCACTTTAATCATTTGCTCAACTGGAATATACAATATTAATTAAAATATAATATTTTATACACACACACACACAAACCATATCCTCCTGTATATATAATTCTATTTTGGTCATGGACTCCCCTGAACATTCCAACACACTCCAAAATCAGTTCCCTCTCTGATCTATCATTCAGAGGATCTCCCTATCCACTGGCTGCTTTGCCTGAGTCCTGCCTTCAACAATCTAAACAGTTTGCTGTTCCTCTCCTCCCCCCACAGCCAGTCAGAACACAGAGGTCATTTGCATATGTGGCCTGATTCGCCTTTGCCTCGGAACACAGAGGTCATTTGCATATGCGGCCTCACTGGCCTTTCCCTCTAACATTCTAAACAGTTTGCTGTTGGTGTTCTGAGGTAAAATAAATTTCCACTTAGTGTGTGTTGGGGGAAACCATGGTTGCAAATCTCCAGGTGAGGGCTGAAGATCACTCAGAATTACAACTGCTTTCCAGATGGCAGAGATCGGTTCCCCTGGAGAAAATGGTGGACTCTGTGTCCTTATATCCTGCTGAGATGGCCCCTGTATGACAGCCAATGTGACGTAGCAGTCAGGGCTTCAGCTATTGAAACTGATGTCCAGATGACCCAGATCAGTTCTCTTGGAGACGGCTGCTTTGGGCAGTAGATTCTATGGCATTATACCCTGCTGAGGTCCCTCCCCACCCAAAATCCTGCCCTCCCCAGGCTCTACCCCTCAAATCTACAGGTATTTCCCAACCCAGAGTTGGCAAC
>NW_015159828.1:101246-106728 GCF_001447785.1 Gekko japonicus
CTTTCAGGGGTCGTTTCGTAGAAAAAGAGCTAGGGGTACTCATTAGCATAACTCATTAGCATATGCCACACACCCCTGACATCACCGGAAGTGTGTCATAAGGCCACACACCCCGCCCCCAATGGTCCCGGCGGGAGTGCAAGGAAGCCCCTCAAAGGCCTCCCTGGCCCCAGGCAGGCAGGGGTGGGGAGAGGCAGGGAGGAAGCAACTTACCCTCCCTCTTCTCCTGCCTCCTCCTGGCTGAATGAGGGCCGGAAGCAGGCCGGCCGGAAGCAGGGGGCGGGGCTTCGTCATGTGCCCCGCCCCCGTACCTCACCCGGGGAAACTGCGATCCCCCCCAAAATGACCTCTGTATAGCATTATACCCTGATGAGGTTCCTCCCCACCCCAAACCCTGCCCTCCCCAGGCTCTATCCCTCAAATCTACAGGTATGTTCCAACCCAGAGTTCGCAACCGTGTAATCAGCTATGGAACTACTTTCCAGACCCTTGGGACCCAGAAAACATAGCACAGGAGGAGGTGCTTTTCTACCTTAGCTGCCACTGCACAACACCCTCCTCCCCCTCAAAAAATAAGTCAGAGGTGGAGAGAACCATATCTGTTACCATGAGGCTGTTCTCCCATGATTTGAGACAGCCCTGCCTTATAGCAAAGCAGAAGGAAAGAAAAATGCCTTGCCTCCCTCCATTTTCCACTTCCTTCTGCCGCCCCACCAGTCACAGATGGGACACTCATCTGGAGCTTCCTTCTAGATCTCGTTGTATTTCTTACCACAACGGGCATTACTCCTAGTATAATATAGATAAAGTCTAATCCTATCTTTAATTTTATTATTATTCCACACCATTACAAACATCAACTATTTCTTTTATGTGTGAGAGAGAATTTTGTGTGTGTGTGTGTGTGTGTGTGTGTGTATGCCTGGAAGTCATGGCTGACTTCTGGGGACCCCCTAGTGAGGCTTGGACATTTCAGAGAGGTGGCTTACTCAGGGCTATTTTTGGGCAGGAACGCACAGGAACGGAGTTCCGGCTGGCTTCCGAGTTTGCCACGCCCAGCAGGAACTCATTAGCATAATAGGCCACACCCAACAGCAGAAACTCATTAGGATTGGCTACATTAGGGGTGTGTGGCCTAACATGCAAAGGAGTTCCTGCTACAAAAAAGCCCTGGGTTTTGACAACAAACAAGGTAAACAGAATAAGAAGCAAAAGGTGTGTGTGGCTGGATGAGGTCACTTCTGGTAACACGGGGGTGTGGCCTAATATGCCAATGAGCTGTGCTGTCAGGGGTGTGGCCTAATATGCTATCCTAATGAGTTTCTGCTGTTGGGTGTGGCCTATTATGCTAACGAGTTCCTGCTGAGCTTTTTCTACAAAAAAAGCCCTGGGCTTACTATTGTCTGCCTCTGCATCCCAGCCCTCGCATTCCTTGGAGGTCTCCCTTCCAAGTACTTGCCAGGGTTGGCCTTGGTTAGATTTTGAGATATGATGAGATCGAGCTTGCCTGGGTCAGGGCAAACATCAACTATTTCTTGATAGATGTGGTGTAGTGTAATGTAGTGGTTAAGTGTGCAGACTCTAATCTGGGAGAACCGGGCTTGATTCCCCACTCCTCCACTTGCAGCTGCTGGATGACCTTGGGCGAGCCATAGTTCTGTCAGAGCTGTTCTTGAAAGAGCAGTTCTTGAAAGAGCTCTCTCAGCCCCGCCTACCTCACAGGGTGTCTGTTGTGGGAAGGGGAAGGGAAAGGAGTTTGTAAGCCGCTCTGAGACTCCTTTGGGTAGTGAAGGGCAGGGTATAAATCCAATCTCGTCATCATCTTCTTCTTCTTCATCATCTTCAGAATCTTCAAGACCTCCAGACTAAATTTGTACAGGAGGTGCTTCATGTGTACCAGGAAGTGATACGCGGTTGTGGTGGTGCTGATAAACTTAACTATCATTTAAGAACATAAGAACATAAGAGATGCCAATGTTGGATCAGGCCAAAGGCCCATCCAGTCCAACACTCTGTATCACACAGTGGCCAGAAATACCAGTGCCATCAGGAGGTCCACCAGTGGGGCCAGGAATACCAGTGCCATCAGGAGGTCCACCAGTGGGGCCAGCCCTCCCACTGTTGAACCCCCCCCCCCAAGCACCAAGAAGACAGAGCATCCCTTGCCCCAGAGTCCCTATCTATACCTTGTGGCTAATAGCCACTGATGGACCTCTGCTCCATATGCTTATCTATGCATATGCATTTCCTTCTCTCTTCCTCTCAGATTCTATTCCATCCCCTGCAGTCCCTGAGTAGGAAACCAAAAGTCTCTAGCTCCGTGCAGATAACCCATCCAAGTGTTGTCTCGCTGCACAGGAAGGAACAGTGGGCCTTGTCGTGATCGTCAAGCCATCTGCGTGGTATGAACAGGCTGAGGAAGTGGCCACGCACACTACTCTTCCCCGTGAGCAACAATGTCAGGAAGACAGCATTGCTGACCATGGGGAGGAGGGATACCTGCAGACACTTCTTCCTCACGTTCACACTGTGTGAACACCTTGGCAATGGCGCGGATGATGGGGCCGGAGAGCTCATGTTCCCGTCTCCTCCTTGTTCAGTGAATCAACGTGCAGATGGGTCATCTTTTTTTGTAGAAAAAGCCTTTTTTTGTAGAAAAAGCCCAGCAGGGACTCATTAGCATAATAGGCCACACCCAACAGCTGAAACCAATTAGCATATTGGGCCGCACCCCCCATGTTACCAGAAGTGTGGTCATCCAGCCACAACCAACTTTTGCTTCTTATTCTGTTTACCTTGTTTGTGGTCAAAACCCAGGGCTCTTTTTTGTAGCAGGAACTCCTTTGCATGTTAGGCCACACACCCCTAATGTGGCCAATCCTAATGCGTTTCTGTTGTTGGGCGTGGCCTGTTATGCTAACGAGTTCCTGCTGGGCGTGGCCAACTCGGGAGCCAGCCGGAACTCCGTTCCTGTGCGTTCCTGCCAAAAAATAGCCCTGGCACTAGGGAACCTGAATCGTCAGGTTGAAATGTTAGAGCTGCCAGTCTTGGAGCCTAGCTGTCACTTCCTGGTTGGTGGTTAAGGATTTGCAGGGAAAGATCAAGAGGGGTGGCTAGGCTGTATTTCAAGGGAATGCGGCTGTTATTCCATGGAGCAGCCCTTGCTAAGCTTCTGGAAGAGTCCACCACCATCCCACCCCCTGATTCTGTTTGAAAATAAATGGGAGGGGGAGATTCAGGATCCATAGATCTCTTCTGCCGTTCCAAACCTAGCGCAGGACCAAGGATGATATCTTCCCCAGGTTTCCTCATGCTACTCGCCACAACTATTTACACCATCTTCATCGCCAGGCGAGGAATCTCCAAGGAAGCTCAAGTCACCTACCTGCCGACCTTCTTTTTGGCTTGGTGCCTTGGACCCATCTTTGCTGTATCAGGTGAGAAGGACGATGGAGAAGTCTGCTTGCCCTGCACAAGTGAATCATGAGATAGCTGCTTTCGCCATCCTTGCCAGACCCCCTAGTATAGGGGCAGTGGAGTGTGCAGCTGAAGGGATGGATGGGGGATGGGAGGGTGTAGTATATTAGAGGGCAGGGGTGGATGAGATAACCCAGGAGCAAACTAAGGTGTGTACACACATCAGAAGACATCTGGGGAGCGTGTGCCTGTGAACGGGCGTTTCAGCACATCTTATTTCCATCACTTGCATGCCTGTGTTAGGTTTTCCCCCCTCTTTTCTGCACATGTTTTGCTCCCTCTCTGGAGCTGCGGTGGCTCAAGTGGTTAAGACGCTGAACTGCAGGCTGTGGAAGGTCGGTAGTTCAGCAGTTCGAGACCCGCATGACGGAGTGAGCTCCTGTCTCTAGTTCCAGCTCCTGCCAACCTAGCAGTTGGAAAGCAAGAAATTGCAAGTAGATAAATAGGTACCACTTCCGTGGGAAGGTAACAGCGTTCCGTGCGCCTTGGTGTTTAGTCATGCCGGCCACATGACCACGGAAATGTCTTCGGACAGAGCTGGCTCTTTGGCTTGGAAACGGAGATGAGCACCGCAACCCTAGAGTCGGATTCGACTGGCTTTCGAGCAAGGGAACCTTTACCTTTGCTCCCTCTAATGGTTATTTCAGTATTTCAGTATCGCTATATCTCCAGCTTATTTACGAGCACTTTCATTGTGTTTTAGTTGCGTTCATAGATAAGCCGGAGACACAGCAGTGAAATATCGAAGCGACCACTAGAGGGAGCAAAACACATGCGGGGAATGTGGGGGGGAACACAATACGGGTACACAAGTGAAGAGATAACATGTGCGGAAAAGCCCGATGCCTCTGCTGGCCAATTGCAAGCAAAGCTGACCTGGAACACTGTCAGTGCCTTTGGCTTCTAGGGTTTCCAGCCCTGTCTAGACAAATGCCAAGAGATCTGGGGGGCAGGGCAGTGGTCTTCCAGGAACTTCCCCGGTAAGTTAAAGAAGCAATCCCTCTCTGGGCCAGGTGCAGCAAGCAGTAGGCAATCAGCAGGGTACTGATTCTCTGTCAAATGGCTAGCGAGCTCTCCCTGGCTCCTCAGCCTTCAGCTCCTACTGCTCACCCCGTGCAGCAAAAGGTGGTTTTTGTTTTCTCACCCCTTTTCTCTCCACACCCAAATCAACAGGGTTGCCCATCTGCCCACTATGATCGCTGCTGTCGCTACTGTCCTCTGTGCTGGTACATCTGCGCACAACCCACACAAGTGATAGTTGGTAGTTCTAGGAATTGCTAGAAACTCTATGGCTTTACGGCCGGCAATTCCTAGAGCTACCCACTGTCACTTCTGGATGGTACTCAGAATCGGTGTAGTGATGTTTATTTATTTATCTATCTATTTTATTCAACTTATATCCCACCCTCCCTGCATGGCAGGCTCAGGGCAGGTTACATTAGATTTAATAAAAATACAGTATATAAAATACATAGGAATCGGTAAAAATTACAATTAAAACACTCATAAATCAGAACTATATCCTTCAGCCGGTGCAGTTGTCATTAGAATTAAGTCTCACAGATGCCATCTCTGGTAAGCAGTTCTGACCCACTGAGGGGAGGCCCAGAAAAGAGGGAGGGACATCCATCACTGTAGTTAAAATCCTGGCGGAAGAGCTCCGTCTCGCAGGCCCTGCGGAACTGTAAAAGGTCCCACAGGGCCCTGATCTCGTATGGGAGCTTATTCCACCAGGTAGGCCCTAGTCGACGGAAGATGGACGTCCCTGGGACCCTGCCAATGCCCCCTCTAGTTGCCAGACTTAGCCTGGCCACCCTAAATAAATTTGCTTTCCTTGGAAACAGCAGTTCCATAAGGTCACGAGAACCAGAAACTTCCTTTGAGTTTGGTGTAGTGGTTAAGTGTGCGAACTCTAATCTGGGAGAACCGGGTTTGATTCCCCACTCCTCCACTTGCACCTGCTGATGGGACCTTGGGTCAGTTACAAGCTCTGGCACAGCTGTTC
>NW_015159828.1:106908-116616 GCF_001447785.1 Gekko japonicus
TCTTCTTCTTCTTCTTCTTCTTCTTCTTCTTCTTCTTCTTCTTCTTCTTCTTCTTCTTCTTCTTCTTCTTCTTCTTCTTCTTCTTCTTCTTCTTCTTCGATAAAAGGTGGCAGAAAACATCCAGGCAGTCAGGTGTGAGATTTTGCATGTTGTGTCCTGGTTAATCCTTTGACCCTACCACCCTGGCGTTTCTCCATAGGTTTCCTGTGTCTGGTGGCACATTACTTCAGGCCGGTACACCGGATCAGCTTAGCGGACCAGGACATCTTAAACAGAGCTTCCAGCACGGATTTGAGAGTGATCTCGACGGAGAGCTATCGCCCTGATATGGTGATGGGCAGCATGTCAATATTCTGATGCGCAAACGTTGCAAAAGGGCTGGGGAGCAGATGGGGGGGGTGCAGTCCCAGGGAAGAGTGCACAGAAGCCTACCTGAAGGGGGGGGGGGAGCCTGTTATCAGAGGCCACATTCAGATGTCACAAAGTGTGACAAGCATCACCTTGGTTTATTCTCAAGCAAGCACACCCCCTTCCCTTCCTCCTCCGTTCCCCCATACACAGAAACCTTCACTTGCATTGGTAGTAGACGACGCTGTGCAGAACAATGAGCTTGGAATAAAGCAATCAAATGCTGGCGGGCAGTTACAAGGAATCATACCCTTTCACACTGCCGGTAGAAAACTAGCACAACAAGCTAAGCCGGAGCTTCCCCCCTGCAGTGCTAGTCATCTAGTTACAGGGAATTTTGCATGCATAAGAATATTCAGAGTTCGATCCATCGCCCACAGTCCAAGAAGACACATGCCACGCCACTACCTCGACATTTGAACGCCTCACACTCTGGCATGTCTAAATTAGGCCTACGCTCTCTCCTGTGTCTATGACTCCTTTTGAATGTGTGCATGGATCTTTTCCCCACTGTGTATGGGTAAGAACTTATTATCATCGCTTGTCTAGTGACTCTCCCCATCTGATTGCAGAAGACTTTATACCTTCAGGTCTTCTCTCCCTGTATATGTATGTGATTGGAACACCCTGGGTGTTCTAAGGACCGTAAAATAAAAAATGTTGAGACGGTTATGGTTGAAAATGGAAAATTGACCTTCCACCCCCCTCCCTTTCATAACACTCTACTGACTGTGGGCGATTTCTCACTAGAGCTGCCTCGCAGCACAGCACCGTTTGCCCCGACACAAACATGTCAATTTCACACCCAAAGCTCCGGGGCTGCATTTTGACTCGGGGCTTCGCTGGATTTCCTCCGCAGTTTTATAGTCAACAAAAACCAGGACCACGACTGCGGAGGAAATCGGGCGAAGCCCCGAGTCAAAATGCAGCCCCGGAGCTTTGGGTGTGAAATTGACATGTTTGTGTCGGGGCAAACGGTGCTGTGCTGCGAGGCAGCTCTCGTGAGAAATCGCCCTCAGTCTTAAATGTTATATTTTGTTTTCAATCCTAGGTGGCATTTTGCCACAAGTCCATCTTCTTATTTTTAACATTGAAAGGGATAGACAATATACAGTTATCAAGATTCTGCACATAATATAGCACCCAGCCACACAGAAAGAACAGACAGTTGGGGAGGGGAATGAGCGTCTTCCAACCGAATTACAAGCAAATTTTCACACCCTATGCAATCCACTGGACAGGGATCAGGATGTGGAGAAAGCAGCTGTGACGACCCCTTTTCTGGGGAGGTCTGGTTTCCCTTTAAAATGTTCTTTATGTTTTGTTCTACTATGTATATCCGGCTGCCACCAGGAAATTTAAGGCTTTCCAAACCTTTTTACTATAATATTTCTATCACTGGGTAGGTAGGTCGAGGTTTTAGGCTTTCATGAGGGTCTATGTGTTTTTTGAGAAATTATTTCTTTCAGAGCTGGCAGACTTAAATAAAAGAAGATTTATTGATATAATTCGTAAATAATATAGTAGAACACTGTAACTAGGAATGAGTAAATACTAAACAATTGCTTTGGTATTTCACACACTTTTCCCTTCACTGTCAGGGATCTTGGCATGTAACTTCGTAACTTTAACTCAAGGTCATGTAAGTTCACTGTTTCTCTCCAGGACATACAGCCTTTCCTAATCTTTGTCTTCAATTACTTTCATTTACATTTTACTATTCTCTCAGAACAACCTCAGCTGTTCTTAACTGCACACACACAAACTGCTTCTCTCTCAGACTTCAGAACCCACTCTGACTGTTTAACTGCCCTCAACAACTCTTACCCTACATCTGTCAAAACCTCAAACTGTCACTCCTGATAGACATACATATTCATCCACACAGCATCACTTCCAAAACCCCTCCCCCTCTCTGTCACTCACCAATCACACCACACTTTCCTCTTCAAGCACTCTAGACTATCACATGCAACCAAACTTTTAAAGAGACACACACCCATAAACAAGGAATTGTTACAGCAGCCCAGGTTGCCACAAATATATTCCGAGGGGGATTCCTATCTAAATTGTAAGATCTGCATTAATGAAATGTGCCTAGAAATAAAATTTCTGACCCAGAGGTTCACGGAAGACAGGAGGGCCTGGTGTGATATGGTCCATGGGGTCGCGAAGAGTCGGACTTGACTGTGCAGCCAAACGACGACAACATACTTCTTAAATTTTAGAAGATTAAAAAAAAAAACCACAACCATGCACCATGCTAGAAATTTAAGACTGGGTGAGGAGACTAATTTAAACAAATACACTCTAATTCCATGAAGATAGGTGGTAGATGATAGATAGATGAGAGGAGAGAGAGAGAGAAAGAGACACACAGAGAGAGACAGACAGAACCCTGTTTTAACTTTTGTTTTTTCTGGGGGAAATTGTCCATTGTTGGCATGTGGGTCAACAGAGCTTTTTGCCATTCCCTTGCCTGCCTGTGGCTCCTCTCACAGATCTGTGATTGTGAGTGCAACACAGGCTCGTAGCTACAATGGGGCATGTTGGGGCTGGGGCCCTCTGACTTACAGCCCAGGCCTTCTGACTTTTCGCCAAGCCAGGTGGAGAGAGCTGTTTCAGGCTATGTGGCAAAGGGAGGCTCAACCCTTCACTATGCCTCTCCCTTGACGGCTCGTATGAGAGATCGGGGCTTCTATGGGGCACTTCCAGATTTGGGTTTGTGTGCAGGGCTGTCCTCCGACTTATTTTAAAGGTCCCCTGAATGAAAAAAATCCTGGCTACGGGCCGGGTGCAGCATGTAGCAGCTGGTGGTGGTTTTATTCTTCAGTTGTTTCACATTATATCTTGTTTGCTTTTCATCCTGTTTCGAGTTTTGGAAGCACGTTGGCGGTCGTCGAGGTGGGAGAGTAAATAGCTTAAAGAGAAATGACTGCCTACCCTGCAACACCTTTTGATATTCGGTGCATCTGAGATTAGACAGGGACCCGCAGACCAAGAGATGGACCTACCCGGGTACCATTTCCTTCCATATAGATCTGCCCAACCCTACTCTTGGTGCCCTTCTTCAGAGATTCAGCAGGTGGAAACTGAGGGCAGGGTCTTTATGGTGGTGTCACCCCTTTTATGGAATGCTGTCCCCAAAGATACTTGCAGGCTGCTTTCATTGTTGGCTTGTTTAAAAGACTCTTTCACTCTTTCATGCCTGTGGCAAATGATCACCCTTGAGACTTCCTATTGCCGCATCTGCCGCTGTTGTTTTTTTAATCAGCGTTTATTGTTCTTATTGTTAATTTATTGCTTCAGTGTAGTTTTATTTTATTGATTCCCCCCCCCCCCGGTTTTCTTAACAATTGTAAGCCCTCCAGGACTTTTTAAAATAGAATTCCAAGATATATGTGTTTTAGATAACTAAATACAAATAGAGAGCGACATAGGATAATAGATATCGATATCCTAGTCAAAAGCATCACTCTTTGGGGGCTACTGACCAGAAGAAAACCTGCCACGTGGGGATGGATCTCAGGATAATGATTAGGACAGATCGGGGGTGGCCAAACTGCAGTTTGGGAGCCACATGCGGCTCTTTTTCACAGTCTAACTTAATGCCAATCCTAAAAGAAATCAACCCTGACTGTTCCCTGGAAGGCCAGATAATGAAACTGAAGCTCCAATACTTTGGCCCCAGATGAGAAGGGAGCACTCACTGGAGAAGACCCTGATGCTGGGAAAGACTGAAGGTCAAAGAAGACGGGGACGGCAAAGGATGAGATGGTTAGACAGTGTCACAGATGCAACGAACATGAAATTGAGCCAACTTCAGAGGACGGCGGAAAACAGGAGGGCCTGGCGAGATCTTGTCCATGGGGTCGCGAAGAGTCAGACTTGACTGTGCGACTGAACAACAAAAACTTAATGTTGATAGAAAGCAAATCTGCATATTTCCCAATAAAAATGTGTGTGTAATATTTGCTCATGTCTTGCGGCTCTCAAATATCTGACGTTTATTCTATGTGGCTCTTACATTAAGCAAGTTTGGCCACCCCTGGGATAGATGAATGAATGAATGATGTTTATTTGCGGTCAAGGACCATTTATCACAATAGACACATTCGTTAAAATACAAGCAAATTAGCTTTCAGCTCCAAAAATATGTCAACCTATTTAGACATATAACCTGAAAATCATTTAAATGTTAAAAGGCGAAGCGTTTAACAAGATTAGGATAGATTAATCCATCGGTGAACACTAGGGAATACTGTCTTTCTGTCATTGTCCCTTCAGGTAAGGAAAAGATCCAGGAAGGACTGCAGTTGGGGGAGGAGAACTAGAATAAATCTCTGACTCAAGCAATTTAGGAAACGGGGTGTGTGAGAGGGGGTAAGGGGAGTTAGAGGATATTGAGAGAAGATCAGGCCGGAAGAAAAAGCCCAAACCAATTAAATTGTTTTAAAAATAGGCTGGTTTCAGGGACAGGGTTACTTTTCTCTCTCTCCAGAAGGGGAAGATTTACAGCAAAATTCATTCTTGGATATGTGAAAGATTTAATTCCACCACCCAGTTTAATGCAAGTGTTTTGGTTTTTGTGCCTTACAATTGGCCTGACCTGGATAGCCCAGGATAGCCCGACCTTATCAGATCTCGGAAGCTGAGCACACTTGGCCCCGGTTAGTATTTGTGTGGCAAATCAAGGAATACCAGGGCAGGCAATGACAAACCACTTGTGGACACCTCTTGCCTTGAAAACCCTAAGGGGTTGCCATACAATCGGCTGTGACTCGCTGGCGGAAAAACAAAACAAAGCCTTATGATCAGGGGTCATTTCGTAAAAAAAGAGGTGCAGGAGCTCATTAGCATAACTCGTTAGCATAACTTATTTGCATATACCACACCCCCTGAAATCACCGGAAGTGTGTCAGAAGGCAACACCCACCGCTCAGGCTCCACTGGACTGTTTTGGATTGCTAGCTATTTGGGGGGGGGGAACATGCAGATCTGTCCTCGCAGAGGAGGGAGAGCTTGTACCTGAATAAAACTTGGTCTTAAAGGTGCCACTGGACAATTTTGGACCTGGGGGCCGGGGGGGGGCTCCATAATTTACCTGGCTGCTTGTTGCTCTGACTGAGGGCTGCTGGGAGCAGGGGGTGGAGCTTGTTGCATGTGCCCGCCCCCTGGGCTCTTTACTGCCGGAGCTCTGCTCCTGTGCGCTCCTGCAGGAAATGACCCCTGCTTATGATCACAACAACCAAGTTTTATTCATGAAATTAATTCATTTATACCGCACCTCTTCCCCAATGGGGACCCAAAACACATTACATCGTTACTTCTCTTCCCTTTTATCCTCAAAACGACCCTGTGAGACAGGTTAGACTGAGAATGTGTGACTACCCCAAGGTCACCCAGCAACCTACCAAGGCAGAGCAGGGATTTGAACTGGGGTCTCCCGTATTCTGGTCCAGAGCTCTAACTACGACACCACACTGGCTCTCATCATTACTCACTCGTTTCCAAAAGGAGGAGGAGGAGGACTAGGAGACTGGATTTATACCCCGCCCTTCACTACCCGAAGGAGTCTCGGAGTGGCTTACAAACTCCTTTCCCTTCCTCCTCCCCACAACAGTCACCCTGTGAGGTAGGTGGGGCGAAAGAGCTCTTCTGAGAACTGCTCAGGAGAGAACAGCTCTGAAAGAACTTGCAACTGACCCAGGTCACATCAGCAGCTGCAAGTGGAGGAATGGAGAATCAAACCCAGTTCTCCCAGATTAAAGTTGGCGCTTCTAACAACTACACCAAACTGGCTCTTTGAGGAAGGAATTTGTGCCAGTGGCCGAGCCCAAAGGCCCATTGAATTGCTTATAACAGCCACTTTATGACAGTCAGTGTGTACAACCAGTGACCAGGCCGGACATATGTATAGTCTACCTAGTCTGAAATCCAGGGAGGGCGCTGCTCATCTATCCTCCCTAAGTGGTGTCCCAAGCTAGCCTCCACTCTTTGTCCATGAGACGAGGCCTTTCCCAGCCCCACCCACCAGAAGGAAGATTCCAAGGCAGTTGGAACAAGCCAAGGGACAGTGAACACCAGAACTGTTGAGAAAGGATTAGCAGGGGGAGAGGAGTAGAAGGTCCACTGGCCCATAATCCATCCATGCGGTCGTCATTCCAGAAGGGGAGAGGTTTCCTGTGTCCCGTGTGTGTGGGAAACAGAGGGCGTGGTGGATGTGAATTTCCCCAGGCTCCCAGTCGTTCCCGCGCTCGTCTCCATCTTGGCCAAGATGCCTCCAATCAGCGCCCCCCGGTGGCTTCAAATGCAGTTGTCCTACCGGGCCACCAGCGCCGCCTCTACCTGCATCAGCTTCTTCCTCCTGTCCATCTCCCTTTTTAGTCCCTCTTGGATGGAAGCCGTCGCCCCGGACACTAGTGGGTCTTCCGGTCCCACGGAGGCGGCTTGCAACAAACTGGTCTGCAGTCCGCCGAACAAGGACAGCGGTAATAGCAAGAACGCTCGGATCTGAGCCACCCCTCCTGAGCTTCTCCCCTTCCCATCTTGACACAGGCCTGGAGCTAGGATTTTGTGGCATGTGGGGGCTGCCATTATCTTTATGTCAAATCCAATCCGCCCCCAAGCCCGACTGCCAGTGGCCACACCTCTCCCTCCCCTCCTGCAAGATCTAAAGGGCCTTTAAGCTGATCGACGGGGAGCACGTGGCCTGTCGATCAGCTGGAGGGCCCTTTAAATCTTGCAGGAGGGGAGGGAGATGGGCATGCACCATCCCCCATTTCTTCTCAAAAGCATTTAAATGATCCCTTTAAATGCTTTTGAGAAGAAGTGCATGCCACCCATTCTTCTAAAAAAAGTCTTGTGGGGCTGGCCAAGGAAGGGGGCGGAGCCCCAATAGCGCCACTGTAGTTACGGGCCAGTCTTGGCATATAACCATGTTGTCCCAGCCCAGGTGCTTAAATGTCTCTATGAGCAACCCACATCTCCAGTATGATACCCTTTGCAACACATGCATCACAGCCAGTGCACATGATGTAAACAGTGTGTTGGTGCTTGGGGGGGTCAACAGTGGGAGGTCTTCTAATGTCCTGGCCCCACTGGTGGACCTCCTGATGGCACCTGGTATTTCTGGCCACTGTGTGACACAGAGTGTTGGGCTGGATGGGCCTTTGGCCTGATCCAACATTGGCGTCTTTTATGTTCTTATGCCGATAGTTTCATGCTCTCAGTTATTGCATCTATTCAACTAGCCCAGGGTAGAGCTGTTTTTCTTTCTTAAAACAAATACACCAAATTAATTATCCCCCTCCCTGGCAGGTTTCACAAAAGCTGCGAGAATCCTCTTGATACTTGCCACCGCAACGGGTTTCACTGCAGCGTTCTCTCTGTTCGTGTCTTGCCGATGCTTCAGATCCGGCGGGAGGATATCCAACATGCTAGTGTCTTCAGTGGCCAGCTTCACTACAGGTACGAGAGCTTCCTTCCAAACTAAAGAATCGTGATACAGCTCTATGTGATCACATCAAGAATGTGCTTTTTCGTTGTGTTTCACCAGTGCTCACACATGTGATGAAACACTACAAAAAAGCACTCTCCGTGTGATCATATAGATAGTTGTATCGACATTCCTTTTTGGCATGGAAGTTTGCCAGTACACAGAGGGGCCACATCACGTGGGCATGGGTCACAGGGAGGGGGAGAGACATGAAGGTCCCCAAAAGGGGTGCTAAAGGGCGCATGCCCAGTGGCTTGTAGAAAATTGCAGAAAGGACTCGGGAACCATGGAGGATTCCTTATCGCCTGGTTTTCAGGACTGAGCCTCAACTCAGGAGGCAGGCTGTGGATCTACGGACCAAACCCGATCAGCAAGGCGATATTTCATTCATCGGTTGGAGCTCATGAACCTTTGTTCTTGGCTTGTGACAGGCGCATTTGGGTATGCCAGCATGGCCTTGTATACAGTGTCTGTTTCCTGGAAGGAGTTGAGCTCGGTGGGCCACATGCATTTCACGTGGAGTTTCTGCCTCGCCTGGCTGGTGTTCTCTCTCTACTTCATGAACGGTGAGTCTCAAAACCGCCAGAGGCTGACTGGCTTGGAGGGGGGGAGCCTCAGGTGACAGATACTATGAGCTTTTAGGAGTGGCAAAGTGGAGATAATATCTGAGCCATGGAGCATAATCCAGCAGGAAAATCCTTGAGAGTCTTCCCATATTTTCCATGCACAGGAGAGCTTCCAGGTCCCATGACCATTAGTTCCTTCGTTTATTCATTTCTATTTACTTAGGTGTTTATACCTTGATATATGTTGCTAGTGTAAGCTGCTAGAACTCGAGTTCGACTTCAGTCTTCTGGGCTGTCCCACATTGGGATTGCAATTCCAATTACAAGTTTGACATACATTCAAAAAACGTTTTTAATATAAGATGTTCAATACATATGCAGTATAAGGCCAGAATTCCTAAATACTTATGTATTTGTGTATTATTATTATATAAGATAGGCCGAATTTGTACAGGATGGAGTGACATACATTCAACTCACGCAATTTTGTGCTACCAGAATTATTGGTGGACTTTAATTGGCTAGACCGGAGGCCTATCTTATATAATAATAATAATAATAAACAAATACATAAGTATTTAGGAAACAACATCTGGCCTTATACTGCATATGTATTGAACATCTTATGTTAAAAAAATTTTTTTTGAATGTATGTCAAACTTGTAATTGGAATTGTGACCCCAATGTGGGACAGCCCAGAAGACTGAAGTCGAACTCGAGTTCTAGCAGCTTACGCTAGCAACATATATCAAGGTATAAACACCTAAGTAAATAGAAATGAATAAACGAAGGAACTTTTTGGGTTGAGTTTTCTCCCCCCCCCTTTTTCCCCCCTTCCCCCTTCCCTTCCTTTTTGTTTGTACCATATCAGGATTGCCCATGGACAGGCCTAATGTGTGCCTGCACAGAAGGCAACTCAACGGGCAACATAGATCCAAGGTAGTCAGCCATGGTCCTGGTCACACGAGCAAGATGATCCGCGGCCGAAGGGAGGCAAATTAGAGCCGAAGCAAAAAGAACCACGGGAGCGCAATCCGACGTGCCCCCGCGGCTCCGTGCTCTGGCAGCTGATCACACGTTGTGCAGCAAACCAGCAGTGGCGCGGTTGTGCGCATGCGTGGAACGGGGAATGGCGCTGGCTGCAATGGGCTACCAGCGCTTCCCCGACCAGACGCCTGGAGTTGCCGCACATCATCCGGAAGGTAGTGCTCTGTTGCTAGTACCTTTTAAATGCGC
>NW_015159828.1:116946-118372 GCF_001447785.1 Gekko japonicus
TGCTAGGTTGGCAGGAGCTGGAACTAGAGATGGGAGCTCACTCCATCATGCGGCACCCGGGTCTCGAACTGCTGAACTCCTGCAGTTCAGCATCTTAACCACTTGAGCCACCGCCGTTTTAAAGCAGAACAAATTTAGAGTCCTCAGAACTTTTACTTTACAACTGTTGGCCTTATAACCTTGGCTTGTTATTTAATTCTGTTTTCACATATCTTAAAACATCTTCATCGTGTTACATGTTCATTTTCTGTTCAGCCCATCTATAAGTTTGAACGTTACCTCCCATTCCATTTTGTATTTGAAAAAGTGTGCATGCACACGAAAGCTCAGACCTGGAATAAACCTTTGTTGGTCTTAAAGGTGCCACGGAACTCTAAATTTGTTCAAGAAACAAGTTACAGGTAACTGCAAATCTGCTTTTTACAATTACAAGTGATCTCTGGACTACAGAGAGCCCTTCCTCTGGAGGAAATAGCTGGTTTGGAGAGGGGACTCTATGGCATCACATCCATACTGAGCGCCTTCTTCTCCCGAAACTCTGCTGTCCGATTTCCAGGAATTTCCCCAGGCAGAGCTGGCAAACCTAGTAAACAGAAAAAAATTACACAGTCCTGAGTTGCGGTCCTCTCTCAGACTGGGGTAACTACCTATTCTATGCAAGTTGCATGCATGAGGGTACCCTATTTTCTTCCCACAACAACCCTGCAGGGTGGGCAGATGCCTAAGGCCAGCGTGGTAGATTGGGGGGGGGGGTTGAACTTGGGTCTCGCCAGATCATCCAACACTATTTGACACTGGCTTGGGACAAAGGGCTGAATTAATCTACCTGTTGTCTCCCTGCCCCCCTTCCTTCCCTAACTCCTCAGGTTTCTTTAGCTTGGTAACCCATATCCTCTATCCAGTCACTGGCGTTGGATGGCACGGCAACCAGGTCTTCTTGGAAGGGAGAGTGCAGGAACCGGCCGCCGGGGACAACTTGGCTGTCGGACCACCAGTCCTCCCCAGTCAAGGGAACCCTACCAACCCGGAGAGCTTCCTGGTTCCTTCCATCTGTATGAATTCCACCCTCCTGTAAGTTCTCCAGCAGGATGCTCCACATGGATCACAAAGGACAGTATCAGAGCACATATTTCTGCGGCAACCTGGATGAAGCCACCTGGTGTGTTTTTTTCTCTTCCCCACCCAGCACAGCGGGTCTGTCCGAATACAAAGACTCAACTTGTTGTTGTTTTTTCAAGACCAGAAAGTGATTTTGTTGTAGGTTCTGCCATTGCCTGTTGCGTGCATTCTCGGCCCATGCTTGTTGCAAGCCAAGTTTTTTAAATCACACTTCAAAAATTGGAAGGACCCCAAGTTTGACCCATAATGAGAGTAGGGTTCTCGACACTCCACCTTTGCTGGTAGATTTTTGGGGGAGGTGCCTGGG
>NW_015159829.1:0-2984 GCF_001447785.1 Gekko japonicus
CAAAGCCTCCCATGTGACCGGGGCCATAATTAATCATATGTAGCTTGGTTTTCCAAATCATGTGGTGTAACATTCCACATCTCCGACTCTCAGAATAAAATCAGAAATGTCAAACTTTTTTTTAAAAAAAATACTTCTATGAGGACATTGTGAGTGGCAGCTCATGAAGACCATTCATCACTTTTATAATAGCCAATATGAACAGTTACAGTATGTGCTGATCAAGGGAGTCGCGAGTCTGGTAAATGCTGCTTTTATCTGCCAACATGCTTTTATGGGGTTGCCGTTAGTGTCCCAAAGCTGAAACCCATTAGCCCCTAATAGCAACTGTTTGATATGAATGTCGTTTTCAGCACTGACAGTACAGACTGTTACTTATCCAGAAGTACGTTGCTATATACAGCCCAGCTCCTCTGCAGGGTGGGTTTCATCTGCTAAAACACAAGTGATGATTTGTCTCTGTGTGCCAGAGGAGTACTTGGGATACTGTGCAGGCATGCCGACAATTTCAATTTATGAAGCATAGAATCTCTTGCTATTTCTGCCCTCTTTGTGCCTGCACAGTTGGATGAATAACCAACTGAACTGAGTGCAAGATTGCATTGGCTCATGAGCAGGCACCAAATGCATACACAGGCATATAAATAGTAAGCCTTAACTCAAAATCTTCCCTTCCCCCTTTTCATCTGTGTGCCTTTTAACAATTAGATGTGGCAGTGGCAAATGAGTGGCGGTGGCAAAGCAGCCGAGAAGGCAGTGTAATTGTGTGACAAAGCAATCGAGTCATATAAACGAACAAAACTGAATTTGTTGGGACACAGCTTGGTGAATGATCAGCTGTCTGATCACAACCAGCTACCATGATATGAGCCAAATCAGCAGATAATCACACATAATGGGAGATGGCAAGAGGGGAATAAGTCTCAAAAGACTTATGGCAGTAGTCTAGCTCTGCTAAGGAGGGACTACAAGGAGAATTAGTTACTGTAGTTCTGCAAAGTATGTAACCTCAGAACAGCAAAAGAGTGAAGGGAGCTGAAATGGGGTATGAACCAAAATAGTGCAAGCAGGACTGGACAGGATGTTTTCACAGTGGCAATAAAGCCACAGATACTGACCAATAGGTGCTTCTGAATGTATAACTACAACCCCACAGTAGTTTGCTCCCAATAAGTATGATTGTCAAGGTGGAAAATTACAATACAAAGTATTTGCAATTCCAAACCTAACTACACTACATGCATCCACCTGTAATTAAATCCAGATAGCATTTCCCGCAGGAAAAGCCTGAATGGGAGGAGATCATTTGGTGCAGAGAACTAGCTGTGGGAAGTGGATGCTTACCATGTTCTCCATCTGCAACTTCCACACTCCCCAAGTTGCTTTTGCAGGGTTGTTTGTGGTTATAAATTAAAGTTAATGGTGTACTATACATGGCAGTGGTATACATGTATAAAAGACTGTAAGCTGCTGGAGGTGCAGCTGGAAAAGATAAGTTTTCCTTGGTTATTAAGAGAAGCCGCAAAGGCACCTGCAGTTTTCTTGTTTCCTGGAGGAAAAAAGACCCCTTATCTAAGCCACAAAGCATTCCTTCAACACTATCCTTCAGCTTTAATCTGAGAAATGCACTTTGAGGAAACAACAATCATCTGGCTGCTTAATGAAAGAGCTTAAATAGAACTTTACAATTCAGCTGCGCTTTGGAATGGACTCTGGTCTGGTAAACATTGTGAAATGCCTTTCTTGAGAAGATGAGAGATGGTGGTGGACCCATCTACCCTCCCTGCAATTTCAAGGAACTATAATTAAACTTGCCAGAACTTTATAAACAGTTTAGTTAATATGCAGTGACCATGAGAAGACAGACAGCAGCCCTTTTTGTGCTAGAACTTGAAGGGGGACAATGATAAATTGGTGAGTGTGCCAGAGAATGAGGTGAATCAGCCGGATCAAAGTTTGGATGTCGTTGCTCTGCTGTGGTGGAATGGACAGTGAGGAAGAAAAGAAAATGGACAGAAAAACAATAGGCCAGACATTATACTTCTGCTGTGGTGGAATGGACAGTGAGGAAGGAAAGAAAATGGGCAGAAAAATAAATGCATGGGATTCAAAACAGGCCAGACATTATACCTTTTTGTGAAAAGATCAGTTGAACAAATTCTTCAAGAATGGAAAGCAACAAATCCATCACATAGAAACCTGGATTTAAGAAACGGTGAGCCTGTCAGTCAAAGAGAAAGTAACCTAAAATAAGTGGGATGCTGGATCAAAATAGATTAGTATATGGGGTAGGAGCAAACCTAAGTTTGCCATTTGCAAAATGCTCTGAGGAGCAGGAGAAAAATAGACAGAAAAATGGCCTCCTAAGCACACTCTAGGAATTTTCCATTTCTTTACGCTCTTTGCCATAGATATTATGGGAGATTCCTAGAATGTCACCAGGAAGTGATGGCATATCCTCAGAATACATACTCCCCAGGCACTGCCCTCAAAATCTCCCAACATTTGTCAAGGCAGTGCTGGGAACCCTATGCCAACCAGCTTTTCTACTGGTAACAAAGGAAGGTGGCATCCCCTTTGACCACCCAAAAAGACAATGCTGAGCATCATGGGACTTGCATGTACAAAAGCCATGTGGGATAGGGGTTGTAATACAGAAGGCAATTGAGTGAAATTGTTTGGAAAAGCTTGCTAGATCTAACCTATGGTCATAGTAGCTTTTTTGTTTATTTATAATTTAAATTCATAGAACCCCCGTCCCTGAATACACAGGGCTCAGGGTGGTGAACAACAGTGAAAACATTCATAAATTAATAAAACAATTCCAACAGTTTAAATAAAATATGACTAAAACATTCTCAGGTGGCACTAAAACATCAGTTTCAAATCATATCACTGTCTTGCAGGGAAGGTAGAGAGGAAGCGGGGGGGGGGGGAGTGCCAGATAGGCTGGTACCTGTCCCTGTCCTCACCCCAAAAACTCT
>NW_015159829.1:3471-5590 GCF_001447785.1 Gekko japonicus
TGTGGATGTTATTCAGCAGAGAGTTCCACTAGGTAAGAGCCAGGGCTGAGAAGACCCTCGTTCTGGTTGAGGACTGCTGGATGCCGTTTGGGCCATGAATCACCAGAAGGTTGTTCTTTGCACAGTGTAATGCTTTCTTTCTTTTACATGGCAATCCTGGGCATGGTTACTCCAGTCTAAGCCCATTGATTTCAACAGATTTTGACTGGAGTAGCTCAGCATGGGATTGCTTTGCCAGATTTTATTTTCCTGGGAAAGTGTTTGCAACTTTTATTGACCTTAAGTCAGCTTTTCACTTAATTTCAAAGGACCATCTTTGGATGAAGCTAGCAAAATCAACATTAGAGATGAGACTGTTACCAATGCTTTTTGGGTAGGAAAAGCCCAGCAGGAACTCATTAGCATAATAGGCCACACCCAACAGCAGAAACTCATTAGCATATTAGGCCACACCCCTGACAGTGCAGCTCATTATCATATTGGGCCACACCCCATGCCTTCCTTTGGCTTGCCCGTGTGCCCCGCGGCGGTGGGGAGCCCGTGCAAGCCCCCCCTTGAAGGGAAGGCAGTTTAAACTGCAGGGAGCCCAGGCAAGCTGGCCCTTGGACAGGCCAGGGAAGGCACGGGGAGGCATTTAAATGCCTCCACGATCCTTCCAGGCCCCACCTGGCCCAGCCGCCTCAGAGTTGCTGGGGGGGGGGGCCCTCCAGGCCTTCTCTCTGTAGCCACACACGCAGAGGTTTTGGCTGTAGTGGGCATGGCCAACTCTGAAGCCAGCCGGAACTTAGTTCCTGTGCGTTCCTGCCCAAAAATAGCCCTGACTGTTACACCTGATAAGATGTCCTTAATACATCTGTTAAGGTTCTCTGCTCCAGTAAACGGCAGCTGACTAATTCAACCACCATTACTAGAGGTGTATGGAAAGACTGTGTTCTTGCACTTTGTTTAACCTCTGTTTCAGCAATCTGATTCCCACTTGTGAAAAAGTTGATTCCCATCCTCTCAAATTAGTTGTCCCTAAAATTATTGCTTTATTGTATGGTAACAATGCAATAACTCTAACCAGAATGAGTTTCGCAGAAGCACTTCAAGAATATTCAAAATATTGCAGAAATTAGTATTTGGAAATGAGGTATAATTTAATTATCCTTCTATTTCACTTCCAATCTTCTTCACTTGTCCCCCCCTCCAGTATGGGGAGAAGAGTGGGGATGGGGGTGGGAATGTTCCCATTCTTTAAAACAGCTACTTCTTACTGTTGAAATGGGGGAGGGGGAAATCAATGAATAAATTTGTGAAGAATTTATTTCATAGCTCTCTAAAGGGAATAGGGTTGTAATTTTAATGTGAATAGAAATTTTAGGCAATGTTGATTGTGCTATTTATTGTGTCATTATGCATTTTATATGGCACTATTTTCTAATTTGGTAATAGCTTTACTGTAGTGTTTATTGTATGTATTAGACTACTTTTTATTGTATTCTTCACCAGTTTTGAAACTGGTTTATTGAGTACTTTCTTGTATGTATCATGTTGTCATTTTTGTGCTCTCTACTGTTGTAATCCAGGTTTTTTAAATGCATATTTGTATGCTTGTTTTACTGCATTATTGTTAGACAGGGAGAAAGTACTAACTTCCAGGAAACAAAGATAGTTTTATGAAACCTTATGAAGACACATTGGGTGCGTTCAGACGGGGCATTTGCAACGAGGTGCCGGTTGGAATCGGTGTACTTACTGGCATTCACACGGCGAACATCTGCCTTCCGTCCCTAAACGTTGCAAAGAGCTTTAAACTGTTGTATTCTGCCACTAGGTCCCCAAGTGGTGGTATCCTGAGTGCAACGGTTGTAATCGCTTTACCCCCCGTCTGATCGCTCTCCAACGTTGTAGAGCCACTTCTGTTCGAAAGCCCGAGGCTTCCGATTTTCGCCCAACATTTTTTTTTTAGGTCGGCGATATGCGCTTGGGTGAAGCTTCGCCCTGGCGTTTGTTTTTTTAAAAAAGAAAAGGTCCTTAGTTTAAGGTTTTGGAGGACTCTGGGACCTCAGGGAGGCCAGTTTGGTCTTTAAACTTTAAAGGTAAGTCCTTACCTTTAAAGTTTAAATGTAAGACGGGG
>NW_015159829.1:5926-17721 GCF_001447785.1 Gekko japonicus
CACTGGCCTCACAGCAAGACATTTCACAGCTGCCACAGATGGCAACCACTGAAAGACAGAGAGAGAGAGAGAGAGAGAGAGAGAGAGAGAGAGAGAGAGAGAGAGAGAGAATATATGGTTTAGTGGCTAGAATTATCAGGACTATCTCTCAGGGTTGAGGGAGTTACAAGTTCTGAGTTCTTGGTAGGAAGCTTGTGATAAATCATGGAATGAGGATCTGAAAGGTTCCTAGAACAGCTGTGGAAACAAAGTTCATGTTAATTGTTCTAAAAACCTTTTATTTGGTTTTCAACAGGCCCACCTACCTGCCTGTGGAGAAGTTGCTTCCACCAAGGGCTGGGTTTGACCACCTGCCCTGTCCTGCCCTTCCTTGGAGCATAAAGGGAAGCTGCTTCCGGGAAGGAAGGAACTGACTGGGGGCAGACAGTTTCTGTGAAGGGCAGAATTGTGCCATTGGCTCTGCCCTGCTCCCCACGCTTTGGATTACTCTATCACTCAGTGGCAAGTAGATTCGTTGTTAGGTGGGGGAGGGGAGGCAGCATTGTATAGCCTGATCATGTCAGATGTTGGAAGCTAAGCAGGGTTAGTACTGGAATGAGAGATCACCAAGGAAGACTCTGCAGAGGAAGGCAAGGGCAAACCACTCCTGTTTCTCACTTGCTTTGGAAGCCCCTTGCTGAAGTTGCCCTAAGTCAGTTGTGACTCGATGGCACTTACATAACATAACTGCTCTGTAAATATTTGTGGAATTTTGTGTGTGTGCATGTTTTGACACCGTAAGCCGCTTTGGAGAAAAGCAGATTAAAACACCTTTAGCAGTAATTTTGATCACCCTGACCAACCAGTGAAAGGCCCCATTTGAGTCCTAACAGGATGATGCAGCAGAAGGATTTTCAGGTGGTTCATTGCCAGTGTGAAAAAATGCTGTGTGATGGCACATAAAAGCTGTAATGTCTGTTTGCAGTTTGCCACGTGGCACTTGAACGGGTGTTATGATGCTTCACAGAACCCCTCATCGATGTGCTTATGCCCTTTGATTCCAATACCTGTAGAGAGAGGAATGGGAATGAGTGCACTGTCTCCACCCTCCTCCAATGTACAATCATCACACACGGTGTAGGCGGAGGGCAGGGCCACAAGGCTACCAAGTACTTACCGCAAATCGGCGGGGGACATATAGTTCTTGGTGGGAACATTCCCGCGGGGAAAACACAGGTGCTGAACTATCCTGTCGCCCAGACATGACATGAGCATGTAGCCGGGCGACGCTCTGGCAATGGGGCTGAAAACTCAATGGTACCATCGAGTTTCCAGTCCCATTGCCAGAGCGTCACCCGGCTATGTGCCCAGTGTGCTTACATCACATCTGGGTGACAGGATAGTGTGACACAGCCGTGTTACACGCAAGAATGTTCCATCAGGGAAGCATGTGTCCCCTGCTGATTCGTAGGTAGGTACTTGGTAACCCTACAGGGCCAGCACGCTAGTTTTTGCTCCCTTCCTGTACACACTGACATCAATGTGCATAACATCCTTTGAAGAGGGTTACTGACAGTGCCATGTGGATCATTATTATGTTCCTCTGACATCAATATATACGGGTTGAGGTGGAGTCACTTAAATGACCGCCCCAGCCTAATCCACCACTCATTTTAAATAATATTAGAACAATGCCTCTATATTCTCCTAATGCATTGCATGTATTTGTGTGTTTGTGTGTGTGTGTGTGTGTGAGAGAGAGAGAGAGAGAGAGATTACTCTTCAAACTATTATTTTAATGTTAAGAGAAATACTCTTAATTTCTCTTTACCTCATTCCTTCCTGAAATCTGACAATCCATTTCTTTTCCTTTTTTAAAAGGATTTTGAAGTCAGTTTATAACCAATTACTCTTGATCAGTCATAAATTTGAAGAGAGGAAGGACAGGAAGGGAGGTTATGCAGACTTTCAGAATTTCAGTCTGTGGATGCTCAGAGGCAGGCAGCGTCTTCCTACCCTCCTGCTGGAGCACCACGTTGTGGTGTGTAACATAAAACAACTGCAAAGACTGAAGTTACAAAAGGGTGCATTGATTTATCTTGAAATCCAACAGGAATCCCTCCTTTAGAAGAGGGGGTGGGGGGAAGAGAATAAGAGGAATCAATGGCTATATCTAAAGAAGTGAATTTAGGAAAAAGTAAATCTCCTCCCATAACAACACTAGATTGTCTTCTGCTTCCGAAGTGAGAAAGTGTACCTATTCTAGAAAAATTACCTGTATCTGTGTTTTACTGTATTCCGAAAATAAGATACAGAATTCTGTCTGGGTTTTTCTCCATCATATGATTCCATATTGGACCAATTTTGTGTAGTAGGTGATCATTAACTAAGGGAAGACTTAAAACTCAGTTATGCAGGATTCACCAACTACATTAACAGACCTGCATCTTGATAGTAGAAAAAGCCCAGCAGGAACTCATTAGCATAACCAAGCATAACCAATAGCAGAAATTCATTTGCTTATTAGGACACACCCCTGACAGCACAGCTCATTAGCATATTAGGCCACACACCCCATGTTCGCAGAAGTGTGGTCATCCAGACACACTCACCTTTTGCTTCTTATTCTGTTTACCTTGTTTGTTGTCAAAACCAAGGGCTTTTTAATAGCAGGAACTCCTTTGCATGTTAGGCAACACACCCCTAATGTAGCCAGTCCTAATCAGTTTCTGTGGCCTATTATGCTAATGAGTTCCTGCTGGGTGTGGCCAACTCGGGAGCCAGCCAGAACTCCGTTCCTGTGCGTTCCTGCCCAAAAATAGCCCTGGCTTTATGTAATGGGGGGGGGGATTATGCACACTCAGCTTCCATCTTGAAATGGGGTCACTAAAATTCACAAAATTGTACCTGGAATAGCAACATTGGGGGTATGAAAGAGTCTTTAGTCTCATGCCTGTGTAATGGCAATTGAATTAGTTGTAAATGTTACATTTCGAGTTATAGCCTGCCTGTGTAATGGCAATTGAATTAGTTGCAAATGTTACATTTCGAGATCTACTGACAAGAAATCTGATGTATTCATAACCACACTGATGTGATAAGCAACACTATTTCACTAGCTTAGTGTTTCTGGCTGTCTTAGAGAATACTACTTACCCTACCTCTCCTTCAAAAAGCAGTCCAAAGTGCCTGTTAAAATACAATTAAACATTGGCTTGGATCCAGCAATGTGCAAGCAGAAACATAAAAGGACTTAGCTTAACATTGCTTGCACAAGACCTTGTGCATCACCTAGCATTTTCCTCCCTATATATCATAGTGCCCAGAAGTGTGTTGCACAAGATCTTGTGCAAGCAGAAAAATGGTTCAGGATGCGCTGTCTTCTAAATTAGCACAAGCGAATACCTTGAGGTTCTTTCACACTTCTGCACGCGCAAGAAACCTAGTGCATGCTAATATCTTCTAATGGAAGCAATCATGTTAAAACATGTTTTAGCATATATTTGCATAACATTTACATAATAGCATATTTACATAAATGTCCTTTCAACACTGAAAAAGGTCTTAAAGAGTGGCAGGTAACTCAAAGTTCTAATCGAAAGTTAGTCGGATGAGAGCTTAATTGTTGTCCCACGAATCAAGCTCAAATGTAATTATCTATTCTGGGATCCGCTAGGTGAGCATTTATTGATCTCTCATGGTACAGGCATGGCAATAAAAATGCATACTCCAGAGTCCAACAAAAAATATCCATATACCCCCAACTGAATTTGTCAATGGTTACTGATAAGAATAGCTACGAACAGCAACACTCAGTGAATGACAAACTTTTAAAAAATGTACCTCATAACCTATTTTAAATCCAGTCTTAATTTCCACTTACATATTTCCTAAAATAAAGTCTAGAGTATAAATATGTAAGGGGGGGTCTAAAATCATGGAAATATCATTTATAATGAGGTAAAGCTCAAGTTCACATATTTTTTTGGGTTATACCTGGAAAATGTCAGCTCCTTACAGCAGCTTATCTTTAAAGGCAAATTCATGCAAATAATAAAAATGTAAAAAGTGAGATTAAGACACAGAGATTTCTCCCTCAAGAAAACATTTAGGATTACAGGCCAGCATGCCGTTATCATCCATGGGACTGGAAACAAAACACTGATATAAACAGAGTGTCCAAACCACAGAACATGACTTGTTTAAAAAATTAATGTCTGTGAAGTAAGGCAGGAAACGAGATTTATCCTTCTGGGGATTTTTTGGCATGAATAGAGAACTAGGCATGCTCAGAACCTGTCATATCCTTCATCTCTCACGGCGCTCTGAAGTAAATCAAACTTTTACTCAAGTGAAGGCGAGGGGTGCGCAAGCACCATCTGAAATGTGTAGAAATTCTTCTGTTTGACATGGCATTAAACAGAAGAAGGCAAATTATACTGTGTTGCCTTAAGGATTATTGTTGCACATTCTGTGCCTCCTGCCCACAAGGGTTTGTTCCTCCCCATGAAATGACCTGAGCACAAGATATTAAAGAAGACGATGACTGTATATAGTTAATTAGCACTAAATATGTTGCTTGGATCAAGGGGCAAAGTTTTTCAAGAGTCTGCAGACTAAGGTGGTGATTTGGACAGATCAACTATTTCTTGGAGCTGAACTCCAATCCCCATGTAGGAGCTTCTGCAGTTATCAGTTTTTGGAGATAAGGCAGGGAGAGATTGTTTGCAGTCTTTAAAAAGGGAACAAGAAACTGATTGGTAGCTGAGGAACCAAAACCAGAATCCTTGGGACAAAATGTGGTGGAGCCAGCCAGCCAGTAACGGGACTTGGATTAGTTTAGGGTGCTGGGGCCGTGGCTATGTTGTAGAGTAGGGGTGTCGAACTCATTTGTTATGAGGGCCAGATTTGACATAAATAAGACTTTATTGGGCTGGGCCACGTGTGTCATAAAAGGTAATGCCAGGTAGTGGAGATATAAACTTTATAAAGGACACAGACAAATACAGTTAAAGATTTTTTAAACTTTAAATAGCACATTTCCAGTGAGTTCGACACACTTGTAAAGAGCATCCACTTGGCATGCAGAAGGTCCCAAGGTCCCTGGTGACAGAAAATACTTTTCCCTGAGATGCTGGAAAGCTGGTAGGGTTTCCAACACTGGGTTCAGAAATACCTGAAAATTGGAGGGTGGAGCCTGTAGAAAGTGGGGTTGGGGGGGGACTTGGTAGGGTCTAATGTCCTGCAGTCCATCTTCCGAAGCCGACATTTTCTCCAGGAGAAGTTGAACAAATATTTTAATAAATAAATAAGTAATTAACATAGTATGGAGATCAGCTGTAATTCCAGGAGGTTTCCAGTCCTCACCTGGAGGCTGGCAACCCTAAAAGCCACTGCACATCCGAGTAGACGTTTCTGATTTTGATGGACCAAGGGTCTGACTCTGTATAAATGCAGTTTCATTTGTTCAATCAATTAATATTGCTGAGAGTGATCATTTATTGCCATTAGCAACAATGCACCTTATAGGACAATCCTAAACGGTTACACTCCCTTGAGTCCACTGAAGTCAATGAACTTAGAAGGGTGTAACTCTGCATAGGGTTGCACGAGAGATGCCAGTCCCCAGGTGGGAGTGTTGGTGGGGGATCCCCTGATTTTTTGGGCTCCCCCCAGATGCTGGCCAGCTGGCTAGTGGGGGGAGCCCCACCCCCAACAGTCATCCATGGCCCCGTGTCGTAAGTTAGGCTGTGGTCACACGGCAAGCTTATTGTGATTTGTTCCCACTATAGATTTGATCGGGAAAAAATTTTCAGGTTGAGATGATCATACATCCCTCCCCGATCTGCAAGCATTGCACAAGAAGGCTCTGGGCACCCATCTGGATAGCTGTGCCACCACTTGGGTGGCACAGCGCGAGTTTTTTAAAATTTGCTTTGCACATGTGCATATGCACATGGCTGAATCAATGCCCCCACTTGGACTCGCCGTACTCCCTTTTTTTTACAGCCCCCCACAACAGCGAACAAAATGAACTGGCGACGTACTACCAAGCACTGGAGTCTATATGTGCGCTTGAATGTTTAAACATTAAATTTATTCAGCACAGGATTGCTCATGCACATTAAGGCAGAAGCTGGGGGGGGAACCCTCATCGTGCGAAGGACGGTCAGATGACCTAATTGCAATCATTGTGAGAGATGACTGTCCAGATTGGTGAAATCATGGATTCAAAGCCCAAATACCCGGAAAGTACTTGATTTCCCCAGTTTCGGAAAACTCGCTAGGGAGGATTGCGCGAGTGAGCCCACTTCAGTGCGGGAGACGGATTTGGGCATCTGATCAGCAATTTTAAATGTGAGAGGGAACAGTGGTGAAACCCAATCAAAATGACCATGTGACCACGGCCTTCGTCTGTGCTGAGTGGTGGCTCAGTTTTTTCAGATGAAGAGCTACATGCTAGCCCTGAGCTGGTAACTGAACAGCCGGCTGCAGCTGGCTCTGAGCCAGAAGGAGAACAACAAGAGATCAGGTGACTGGCTGGATTAGGAGTCACAGCCTACAGCTGAAACCAACCCAATACCTTGTATCTCTGAAGCAGTAAACAAGTCTTCAGCAGCCACTCCCAGCCCACCTAGCTCACCCCTACTCTTGCAGCACAGATGCTGTCAGAGATGCTTAGAGTTGCAAGAAAGGAGAAGAAGTGCGCGACTCATGGCCCATTGTCAGCTTTCAATTGAAGAGACAAATGAATAGTTTCAGCATGACTGCCAAGGAATAGGCAGGAAATTTAGCTCATTAAGACTTGGTTACATATTCAGCAGTTTGTGGATGCAACAAGTACACTTTGCCACTGAACCACCAATCTTGCTGCTACTGGACCTCTGCAACTTTGAACCTTGGACTGGACCTGACAACCTGCTTTTTGGGAACCCCTGACCTCAGACTGGACTTGGACTTGCTGCCTTGAACTCCTTGACCCTAGATAGGACTAGGTAAACCTAGTTTCTGGAACCCCTGACTTTTGGACTGGACTTTGTGTCAGCAAGCTGCCATTCTGTTTTCTGTGACCTCTGTGTACATATCCTTTCCCTGTTGCACCCGGCTTGGTTTCTATCATCCTGCTCCTGCGTTGGAATGCAAAAGATAACTGCTGGAGGTTGTGTGGGGGAGAAGATGCTGTAATGCTTGGCTATTGCTTTTCCCATGAGTACTGCACCTGTGTTTTGTCTGATGTTCTGCCTGGTTCCCATGGACTGGGCGCGCAACCGTTCCATTAGCCCGCCAGCGGGAAAGTTATTCATTGGACCTGTATCTCTTTGAAGTTCCTTTATTATGCTTGATCTAACTGTGTATCCCCAGTTCTAACAAAGAACGTGTTTGAGTATGTCGTCAACGCTTTGAAATAAATTTTGCTTTTCTTAAAACGTGGATTTATTCTCGATGCTTGGGGATCCAACATATTGTTAGAACTCTCTTTTTCCTATCGTCCCTCAGGTGGCATACTTTGCTCCACTTTAAAGATGCATGTGGGGAAAAACAGCCATTTCAGAGATGCATGTGGGGAAAACCAGCCATTTCAGAGAACCCAGACCTGACTCAACAAATTTTGTTGCAAGTGGTATGGCTCTAAGAGAAGAGATTGCACATTTTGAAATACAGTACAGCTTGAAAATGGTGACACATTACCGGCTGCATCACCAAACTGATAATTCCCCGTGCAAACGTGTGTCCATACCACTTTGTCTGTCCACACTGGATAGGATAGTGCTGCAATCCCACACAAAACCAAAAATTGCCATAAAGCAAGTATGACAAAAGATGGGAGAACAAAATGGAAAACACTAGACTACAATGGCTTTACCATGACAGTATATGAATATTCCACAATAATTGCATATATATCCATGATGGAGAGTCAAGGCAAAATGGTTTGTGTGGAAATGACCTGTGCTAAGTTGCAACAATATCCTGAAAGAACAAGATGGGGAAATATAAAATTTTGATTTCTCTTCTGAGATAGTAAGTACCAAAGACCACAATGGCTTAAGGGAAACTGATAATTCACCAGGGAACGGGATAGAAACCAGTGGTTGGTTACTGTAACAACAGGCTTCAAGTAATCTTTCAATAAATATTTGGATCATAGGTTACTGAAATGTTAGGGTAAGGCAGTATTGTTATAAGCATTTAGAAGGGATTAGTGTATTTAATAAAATAATAGAATAACAAATGGCACAATTCCACAAGTTTTTAAGGACATGGTTTACTGCATGGGGACATTAATGATTTTGGGGAGACTGTAATAAATGAGACACATCCTATGTCGGTCAAGGGTAGGGGTTGAAAACACAGTTTTGTTCAAGGTTTGGGTGCTTGTTTGCCATTAGCACTTTTAGGGGCAGTTAATCTCATTCATTGTATTGAAAGAATAACTTGACTATTTTATTATGATAGCAAAAAAAATCAAAACAATTGATCTGTAGAGTTTGATTGTATAATGAAGTTACATTTTCATCAAAATATGGCATCAACTGCTTCATCTAATTCCCCCCCCCCAATAATAATCTTTCTCTCAAGATGTTTCTTGTAGCTGGCTGAAATGTAATTCTTAAAATTCTTTTGCCAACCAAAGCTAGTCCCCAAGAAGGAGGAGGAGGAGGAGGAGATTGGATTTATACCCTGTCCTTCACTTAGGGCTCCTGAACACAATGGATTGCTGCAAAGTGCATGCAATTAAGATTAGTAGACAATAATTAAACAATAGTACTGATGAGCTTCATGATGTTTTAATCTTTGTTTTTCAACAATAGGGCGCCACCAAACAGAAGATGATGACGTCAAGATGAACGGACGAACCTCCCAAGTTACCGTTCATTTCGAAGTTTCTTTATCAAACAGGTCTCAGTTCAGCGTTCTTGTGCAATAAAGTCAACCACAAGGGTGTTCTTAAATTCAGATAACTTCTTCCACAGCTCTTTGCTAACAGTTACACCTTTCAGTGAGGTAGGTGGGGCTGAGAGAGCTCTCTTGAGAACTGCCCTTGAGAGAACAGCTCTGAATGAACTTATGACTGACCCAAGGTCACATCAGCAGCTGCATGTGGAGGAGTGGGGAATCACACCCGGTTCTCCCATGCTCCCAACCACTATACCAAACTGGTGTAGTATAGTAGATGTGGCACTGGATGTTCATGATCAAATTTCAGTGTGAAAATTAGTGGTTTCGGGAAGGAAATATCCTTTCAGTCTTTTTCACTTTGAGTGATAAAGCCCACTGGTTCCCTAATCTTCTGCTCTTTCAGGCCCTTTCGCTGTCTGATCCCAGTCAATCAGGGCACCATGTAGGGAACATAATAATGCAATGTCATGTAGCCAGTCAGTCTAGGATCCATGATGATGTCACTGAAAGCAAACAAATGTCTCCAGTTGCACTTGATGTACTGTGCTAGTGGTTTCATTCCCCAACAGAGCTTCACGGCAATATTTTTGCTCTGAATGGCTCAGATCTAGTTGCATACAATAAGTGGGAGCAGAAGGTAGATGGCTGGATATATTCAGATACACAACTGAAAGCACATCTCCATCCACAGTCTGTAACAAAAATACACTGCATGCAAGTGATCCATAGGGATGCACGCCTGGAAACTAACTAACTAATCCAGATCCAAATCCCCCACTATTGTTTGACTATGTTTGCAACTAATCTGATCACTAAGAATAGTGACAGTAATCATCAGGAAATGCCCATTATTCTGCTGTTTCCAAAAGGGGAGCTTCATTGGATTATCTGACTGCCAGAAGAGTTAGCAGGCATTCCATTCAGAGTTTTTCTTCTTTCTGCCTGCTTTGGCACTTCGGGATTTCTTGATTTTACACTGTTTACATAGATGCATTTCTGGTTTGTTTGCTGTTTCATTTCCCCACATTTTCTTTAAATTCTTGTTTCCCTGGGGTGAGCAGCTGTGGGGTTTGTGTTGCGGGAGAGACTTAGCAGATACATGTGCAATAGTCATGCTGGTTGGTGAGAACACAGCCCATGTTTGTACCAAGCAGCCTAGTACCTGACCGGCGTTGCTGTGCTGGGAATCATCTTCTGTTTGGTGGCGCCCTATTGTTTGTATCTTACAATCACATTGCTCATGTCCAGGCCTGAGGAGGGCTCTAAACAAGTAAGTACATTCCTTACCTGAGCTCTTTAATCTATTGGGCATCTACTGATGATAGGCCTGAGGGTGGGAAAAGAAAGTGCCTTGCTTGCAGCTGATATTGGTGTGACAGAAGGCAGGCTGGAGAGGATGAGGTAGAGTTGTTCAGCCCAAGTCTGTCCCCCTCCCACATACCTGGTCAAGGTGGTAAGTGTCGCTATGCCATTTGGGGGATATCCTAGGGTTGCCAAGTCACTTGGACTCACCAGCGGGGGAGCGTTGCTGGGGTCCGGGAGCTGCCGATGGACACACGCGCACGCCACCAGAACGTCACAGGAAGTGATGCACTACGTAGAGCGTGTTGGGGTGGCCCCAATCGTAGGAGGTAAAACCATAGAGTTTTCCCTCCGATGATTGGGGCCACGCCACCAATGTGATCTACGTGGTTGCGTCACTTCCTGTGACGCAGCCACGCTGCGCTTCGGGGGGTGGGGTTCCCCCTGGGGCTCGATTCCGCGGCAGCAGAAATCGGGCCTCCAAAGCGGGGTTTACTCGCCCCCCGCCCCCACTTGGCAGCCCTAGGATAGCCAGAGACTGCCTGCCTTATAGTCCATTCTCCTTCTCCCTATGATAGGCACTCTTTGTGCATTCTTTTCGTGAGCCAGTGTGGTGTAGTGGTTGAAGTGTCAGGACAACGGTCCCCAACCTTTTTGAGCCTGTAGGCACCTTTGGGATTTTGAGAGGGGGTGGGGGGCAGTACAGGAAGCAGAGCCAAACCCAAAATGGCTACCAGAGGAGGTGGAGCCAGACACTGTACCTCCCTCCTCCCTTGGCAAAAGTATTGCAGAAGAAGAATAAAAACAAAGGAATGCACAGGAGATGGAAAGGGAGAAAGAGAAGGGGAAGTAGAAAGGGAAGCCTGATGGGAGAATAGAACCACAAGTCTGTGTGCTTATCAGTCTTCCTGGTCCTCCGGTGACTGCAGCTTCTATAGTGCCTTTCGTCTGAATGAGAGCAGCCAACAAGAAGCACTGCCTTACAGTGGGAGTGCCTACTTTCTGAAAAGCTTGGTGGGCATCAGGGCAAGTACTGGCAGGCACTATGATGCGAAAGGGTACCATGCTGGGGAACCCACAACTAGGATTTGGGAGATGCAGGTTAAAGCCCCCCACTCTGCCATAGAAGCTTGCTGAGTGAACTTGGGGCAGTCACACACTCTGAACCTAACTGACCTCACAAAATTGTTGTTGGTAGGATGAAATGGAGGAAAAGAGAGCAATGTGAGCTGCTTTGGGCCCCAAAATTGTTGTTGGTAGGATGAAATGGAAGAAAAGAGAACAATGTAAGCGGCTTTGGGTCCCCACTGAGAAAAAAGGTGGGGTATAAATGAAGCTTTATGCCCAAAAGAACAAGGCATCACATAATTGAATATCGCCAGAGATACTATGGCTGCGGTCACACAGAGCATTAGGCACGCTAGAGGGATGGAAGATAGGCGGATTTTCCGGGCGCGATCTCATCGCCACATCTGGGAAGCATCGAGCTCCCGTGGGGAACCCGAGGCTTCCCGCGTAAGATGCGCAGTAAAAAACTAGTACCTCGGAGGTACTAGTTTCCTGAAACCGCGGGGCAAGGGCAGGCGTCTGATCGCGTTTCCGGTGGTAGTTCC
>NW_015159829.1:17822-25574 GCF_001447785.1 Gekko japonicus
TGGGTACTAGTTTTTTACCCCGCATCTTCGGCGGGAAGCCTCGGGGGTGCCATGGGAGCTCTACGCTTCCCAGATGTGGCGGTGAGATCGCGCCCGGAAAATCAGCCTATTTTCCATCTCTCTAGTGTGCCTAATGCTCCGTGTGACCGGGGCCGTAATTAGCTTTATGCCCAAAAGAGCATAGAGTACAATAAGGCATCACATAATTGAATATCACCAGAGATACTATGTTTTGATTAGTTGGTTGAACAAAAGTATACCCCACATTCTCAGCCAATCACTCTTGAGGTGGGGAATAACAAATTCACATTTATATGTCTGCAATAAAATCCACCAGTGGGGAAAAAATGATTTCTAATACGTATAAAGTTCTACTAAAATGGTATACAGAAGATGAGACTGTAAAAGAACAAATGATAAAATGGGCAGTTAATATGAATAAGGAGGTGACAATAGATTCGTGGGAATATTTGTGGAAAAATTCTATTAAGATATCGACCTGTACTAATGTTAGAGAGAACTGTTATATAAAATAAATAAATAATCATAAAAATAGCAGCAAAAAAGCACAAAAATTAGTGTCAGCAAGTAGCAGGAGTGAAAAGAAGTAACATCAATACAAACAGCATACATTAATAAAAAACCATTCAACAAGCTACATCAGCATCTAAAGCTGTTAAATTACAATGGAAGATTATGAACTATAAAAAGCAGGCCAGCACACATTAATTTAAAAGACTGGGTAAACACACGTCTTCATTTGTTTCCAAAATCACAAATGACTGAAAGCTCTGTTAGGACACTCAATTTTTGCATGTTAATAACCACACACGACAAGCCTAATCACGATCCTTTGGATACGTGCGCTTCCCATGTCAGGGCTGGACACATCTGAGGGAAAGCAACAGGATCTGGGAACCATGTCTGATGAAGACCTGGGAATTCAAGAGACTTAAATGTTGCCAGAGCCCTCTCAGACTCTGAGCCTCTAGATCCAGAGGCCTCAGCAAAGGATCCTGCTTCAGAAGCCACCCAGTAGGAGACTCTGCCAACCTTCCAGTCCCACAGGCGGCTGATGCTCAGCCATGAAAGTCAGGCCCTGAATCAGCAGCTCTCTGGGCTCTCCTCGCAGGTGACAGGAGGAGGAGGAGGAGATTGGATTTATACCCCCCCGCCTTCACTACCCAAAGGTGTCTCAGAGCGGCTTACAAACTCCTTTCCCTTCCCCTCCCCACAACAGACACCCCGTGAGGTGGGTGGGGCTGAGAGAGCTCTTGACAGAAACTGCTCTTTCTCAAGAACAGCTCTTATCAGAACTATGGCTTGCCCAAGGTAATCCAGCCAGGTGCAAGTGGAGGAGTGGGGAATCAAACCCGGTTCTCCCAGATTAGAGTCCGCGCACTTAACCACTACACCAAACACCCACGAGGAAGCAGCCCTGCCTAGGGAAAGTGTACAGCTTGCAGCCCATTCTCCTGCCACTGAGCAAGACTGCTGCTCTTGTGTACATAGCTTGTCACAGGACCCTGGCTCAGCTAAGTCCATGCAGGATGAGGGCCCAAGAAACAACACTTAGAATGGGCAGAACGGCTTCCTTCTATCACTCAGCACTAAACCTCAGCCTTGGATGGGAACTAACTTTCTGAACTAGCCAGCCTGGCCCACAGAGAGGAGAGGGGATGGCAGTCCTGTTGTCAGACTCCAGTTATTGGGTCATGTAGTCCACTTATTGGGTCATCTATTCCTTGCTCCTTAGGGGGCCTACCTTAGCTTTAGCACTGTGTTCACAGAGTTGTCTCATAACAAATTGCCTTTGAGATCTGACAGGTTAAGTATCCACAAGCAAGGGTTGCCAGGTCCCCTCCGGCTGCCAGCAGGGGATGGGGGGATAGGATTGGCATCTCCAGGATGGGAAGCTCCTGGAGATTTGGGGATGGAGCCTGGAGAGGGGTACAATGCCACAGCGTCCATATGTGGGGTACAATGCCACAGAGTCCACCTCCAAAGCATCCCTTTTCTCCAGGGGAAATTAATCTCAGTAGTCTGGAGATGAGCTGGAATTTCAGGGGATCCCCAGGTCCCACCTGAGGGCTGGTGTCACTATTACAAACTCTTCCTGAGCAAACCAAAAGAGTCAGTTTGGTATAGTGGTTAAGCGTGCGGACTCTAATATGGGAGAACCGGGTTTGATTCCTCACTCCTCCACTTGCACCTGGCTGGATGACCTTGGGCAAGCCGTCGTTCTGATAAGAGCTGTTCTTGAAAAAGAGCAGTTTCTGTCAGAGCTCTCTCAGCCCCACCTGCCTCACAGGGTGTCTGTTGTGGGGAGAGGAAGGGAAAGGAAAGGAGTTCATAAGCCACTCTGAGACACCTTTGGGTAGTGAAGGGCGGGGTATAAATCCAATCTCTTCTCTCTTCTTCTCTTCTTTCCTCCATGCGGTGTAAACTAGTGTAGTGGTCATAAAATAGATCTGAGAGACGCAGGTTCAAATACCACATTCTGCCATGAAGCTTGTTGGGTGTACTTGGGCCAGACACTCTCTTTCAGCCAAACCTGCCTCACAGGGTTGATGTTATGATACAATGGAGGAGGAGAGATCCTAATCTCCTTGGAGGAAGGATGGAATGAAGATGTACTACATTGATAAATAAATGTGTAAGGACTTGCAGAATGAGGTTGGAAGTTTCTATCCCTAAAATTCCATTGGTGAGCTCTATGCCATATTTTGTCAACTGAAAAGCATTTGACTTTTCTGTTTGAATAAACAAACGGGCATTGAAATGGAAGTTAGAAAGAGACAAAAATGCCTCTGGAAGCCATGATCACATGACAAGTTATGACTGTCCTACCAGGTTTTCGACTGGATTCCAGGGCTCTACAGAGGAAGTTTATGGAGAAGATGAAAGATCTTAAAAAATAGGAAATCATCTTTCTTCCCAATATAGGGATATTCCTTCTATTTAGTTGTGATTATGATGAATAGAAGTATGAAATCCTGGTTTTCTGATGTCTTTTTGTTTTGGAGAGGGATCATTTGCAGAAATCTTAGAGACTCAAGAGACAAAAGTATTTCCTTCCACTTTTTCTCTTCTCAGCGGGGAGGAAAGGGGAATCTTCATGAAACTAAGCACTGAAGAATGCATCTCTTTCTGTTGCCTATTTAGACACATATTTTCATTCAAATTTCAGTCTTGAAGTTACTACATTTCTTTGGGGGAGGGATGTTTTCCAAATTGGGGATTTCGGGGCTAACACTGCAAAACATCCCAAGGGTGTTCTTATAATCAGGCAGTAATGGGATAGCATTTTTTTCTGTAGCAGCAAGAAAAGACTCGGTAGACTTGGGTGTTCATTTCAAAACTGGGCATGGAACTAAAATACAAACTCAGACATTTATTCACCAGTAAGCTAAGCACACACACACACACACACCGAATTTGGCTGTGGCTTACTCCGAGTTCCACCACTTCCAGAAATTGTCCTTTCCTGTCAGTCCCCCACCCACAAACTTACCTTTGTATGCATTGGGGGAGGCGCTTACCACCAAAAGGGCTTGCAAGTCCTCTGTGTATCACTTCCTTCTAGAGTGCTTAAATGTTGTTGCTTTCTGTGTGTCTCTTGACTCACATGAGAACAAAGTATGGGGAGAGTCACATTTCAAATGAGGGCTACTAAGGGGCTGGGGTATGTATGGGCAGCTGAGATGGAAGAAGTTGTGTCTACAGATAACAAGAAGACCAAGCACGATAGCTCTGGTTGGACCACTAAACCCCACCAGCTCCAAGATATAGCAGACAAGATCTAGTGTTGGATGAAGATATGGATGGACCCAGGTTAGGACCCCCATTCTGGGATCACACCTGCTAGAATGACTGATGCTCAATGCTGGAAACAAGACAGGACTCCGGAAATTGGAGAATGGATAAAGAAATTACTGTTTATGATTGAAATGGTCAAAATGACAAGGAAACTTAAGAATCTTGAAGCAGAAAAATTTTATGTAGACTGGAAAGATTTCAAAGACTACTTAGAGAAACATTGGGATGTAAAGGACAACTTAATTTGCTTTGACAATTATTGAAAAATTAATGTTAGTGGAAGAAAGCTAATTATAAAAAAATAATAGATAGAAAGAAGTGTTACCAGTAGATTATGATTAAAGGATAAGGGGAAGATAGAGAAAATTTAAGAATTGGTCTGGAGGTTGGAGCACTGTGGGAAGCCAGAGGGGGTGGGATAATGGGAAGAAAGGATGTATAACAATTAATATTATGATGTGTATTTGACTTTATAATATATCCTAATAAATTGTTTTTGAAGGGAAAAAAAGGATCCCCATTCTGGCATGGAAACTTGCTGGGGGACCTGGGAACTGTCACTCACTCTCTGTCAGCCTAGCCTACCTTACACGGTTGTTGTTGTGAGGATGAAATGGAGAAAGGGACAGCAATGATGTAAGCTGCGCTTTGGGAAGCAGAGTTCCCCCTGGGGCCTGATTTCGCGATGGCGGAAATTGGGCCTCCAAAGCGGGGGTTTCCCCACCCCCCGCCCTCACTTGACAGCCCTACATTCAGATGATCCCCCCCCTCTCTCTCTCACACACACACCATCTATCTCATCTGTTGATACTTCTGTCTCTATAATTCTAGAAAGCTTCACAATATTTATTTGGTAAAATGGCAGTCATGTGCATATTTGGCCCTTGTTCACATCAGTGTGTGAGAGAAATAAGAGGCTTGCTGCAGGTGTGAAAATGCAAACAAATACAACTGAGCATTAGGAAGCTATGCTCTACACATTCCTACCTTTGAGTGGGAGCCTTACTGGCTATAAATGCTTCAAAAAATTAAATGTAGCTTGCTTTGTAACAAGTAGTCTGGTTAGAGAGGCAGACTATGTCCTGGGTTCAAACTAGGGTTGCCAACTCTGGCTTGGGAAATTCCTGGAAATTTGGGGGGTGGTGGTGCCTGGGGAGAGAGCTCTGCAGGAGTGTGATGCCACAGGGCCCACCTGCAAAAGCTGGCATTTTCTGTTGGGATTTTGATCTCTGTAGTCTGGAAATCAGCTGTAAATCTGAGAAAACTCCAAGCCCCAGTCTGTCATCATGACTTTGGATGACTTTGGCCCAGTCACACACTCAAAACTCTTTCTCTCAGGCTAACTTACCTAGTTATTGTGAAGATAGAATGGGAGAGAATGTGCACACTGCCCCAAGCTCCTTGGAGCATATGAGAAAAGAGTATAATCAATGCATTGTATTTTATATCATCCTCTTAAAAACTTAGGCCTGTCCGTTTATGACCACTGGACATCGCAATAAAATTCATATCTTGTCTGCATATCATGTAGATAATGTTTAAACGATCTTATGCATATACATGCATACATTTATTGGTCATTTCGGGTTTAGAACGATGCTTTGAAAATACTTAGTATGGATCTTTTGGGCTACTGTAGGAAATAATGACTTTCTGTATAAATGAACATATCCAGCAGACGCCACCAGCCATTATGGCATAAGTAAACCAACCCGTGTAAGGGGCTACTGATGAAGAGACAAATTTCTCTCTGGGAATATTATAATGGAAACAATATAGAATGAAATGTTCAGTATCCTCTGCCACACCCAAGGAACACACACAATGCTGATGATTTAATACAGGGGTTGCCAACTTTTAATGAGGCCTACATGAAAATATTCCAAGCCTGGGAAGACTGAGCCTTCCAAGGTCTTTTAATCTCATAAGAGCATTCTCTCTCATGATATTTTCCTGGGACTTCTAGGGGCCTACTCTTCAGCAGTCAGCGACCGACTGGTAGTTTACAAGTTGGGAGACCCCTGATCTAATAGAACAGTGGAGCATCGGCTATCATCTGTTCCTTTAAATTTGCAAATGTCTTCCTATGGAAAGGGAAGGTTAAGAATGAAAAATACTCCTTCATTACTTATATTGATTTTGTTGCTATGTCATATCATAGGTTGAAATGGTTATAGTTATATGAAAATTTAATAAAAATATTTGTTTAAAAAAAGAATGAGAAATACTCCTGACAAAAATGGTCACATTTGAAAGAGGCACACCATCTCAAAAACTGCGTGGCTTCAATATTAGTCCAATCATCTGCAACATATCCTGGTCATAAATTTTATCAAGAATAATATTTTTAGCTACAGGTAGATTCAGGGCACCCTACATGGAATAATATAGGAATACTTCCGCTTCTGTGGCGGAGCAGCACAGGTTGCCGATGACTACAAGACATTTCCCAGATGTTGCTGTCTGATTGTGCCCTTTAGATCCATCAGGCATTCGCAGCTATGTCAGATCTAAAGGTGCGTATGATCACAGCCTAAAAAACATAGACTGGTAAGCTCACCAAATGCTCTCTCCTCTTTGTCTCAAGAAAATTAAGTATGGCCTATGAGGACAACTACTGGCATTTTAGTAGAAAAGTGATCCATAATTATGAAAGCAGCACACACAAAAAAGTTGCAGTGATTCTGGAGCTACCAAAAAATTAGCTTGTGAAGAACTCAATCCTGATAATAAAAATAGAGACAAATTTAAATAATTTTTCAAAATGACAGCTGTTTTGCTAATGAATCAGTGAAATATTTTTCATTCAGTCAAACAATACTAGAGAAATTGTGGTGTATGGAAAGGATATCCCTTGCTGTGCAGTGTAACATAATATGTGCTCCACGGAGCAGGAAACTTCAATGATATATGCAGTTTTGTTATTAAAAGTGAGTTATATATTTTGCTGTACAGTGGAAAATTGTGACCCAGTATAACATATCTTCACATTGTTTATAACTTGAGGAAAACCAACATTCAGGGTTCCCGGTTCACACAGTAGGAATTACATTTATGTTGGCCAAAAGTAATTTATATAACTGCAAGAAACAATAAAACATGAACTTTATAGTGTTTTCTTGCGTAAAAATAATATAGAGCTTGTAAAATTGAAGAGATTATTATTGTAAAGAACAAGACAGTGACTTAAATTTGAAGCTCATTTTACAGACATGATAAAAACGAAGTGAATCCTGTATTCTTACTTAAGTTTTCAGATTCTATGTTTGTGCATTCACCATTCTCCCCATTTGAATGTTTTAAACTCTGTTCGTAGGACTTACAAACAACAAGTAGTATAAGCTGAATCTTGTCTCCTATCACGATGAAAGCAAATGTCAGAAGATGGATTATTTCATTTGACTATCCATTTTGAGTTCCCTTTTCCCTTGTGAGAGATGAACCTGTCAATGTTAATTTTTTGCACCACTTTTTATTTCTTCGTGCCTAATTTTCCCCATTAAAATTAATGCATTTCTCAATGTTACTTTTGAAACAGTGCCACAGAAATGGTAAGGAAACAAAAGAAAATCAACCACATTCATGAAAATCACCAAATATCATGAGATTGTTTGGATATCAAACCTAAACAAGCTGAACAAAAATCATAGAGAACAAGTGACAATGTACACATTAAAAAAAGATGTCATATCATCCCTGTTTTCATAAAAGCTAAGCTGGTGATAATGAATTACTTCAGAACTTTGAAACAGGTGAAGTAACTTCCTTGTGGAAGAGTATTTGACTTTCATAAACACTGCTAATTAGGACAGCATGAAGAATGACAATGAAATTTAGCTTCTGGTTTTGGTGAATCACTGATGGGAGCGTTTCATTGAGCTCCGATGAACATGACCTGTGACCATAGTTGCTGGTACGATTCCGGTCCGTTCC
>NW_015159829.1:26823-28201 GCF_001447785.1 Gekko japonicus
AAAAAATCATAATTTATCCTGAGAGTTGAAGGTATTCCGGAACAAAAAGGGGAAAACCTCAAGGAGATTTTAAGTGACACCTTGGCACCGGTAGTAGACCTTAAAGTGGAACTTATACAAAGCTAAATGGATGTAGTCTACCAGACTTATCCAGACTACATCACGAAAAATAAGCTACCTGGTGAAATATTTGTGAAATTCTCCAAAAGGTCTATCAGAGATTCTATACTCAAAGCGACTAACAGGATTACTCAAAAAATTCAAGGTGAAGAAATAAGAAATTTAAAAGACATTTCATTTGAGATAAGAAAGTCAAGACAACAATACAAAAATTGACAACATTTCTACAGAAAAATTCCACCTCCTAATGATGGATTTTGCCAGAGGGTCTTATCTTCAACTTCAAAGAGAAAAAATAAAAAATAAACTCTGTTATAAAAGCTAAAGCATTTTTGGAGCAGCATCAAAAAACAGAGAAAGAAGGAAAAGTGGAGGACAACAATGCAGAAGAAGAGTACAGCAGAACTGGATCAGCAAACAGTTCTACAGTGAGCAGGTCCTCAGGAGAAGACTCTGAATCTGATTTGGAAGAAGCTGCCCCCAAACTCGTTAAAGTCAGATGGAACTATGATAAAGATAAGCCTAAAGGGGAAAAGAACTAAAAATGAATTAATCCTGAAAGTTTAATAATATTTAGCTTAATATACCAGAATACACTTTATTGGCTAATATTGTTTGTACTGGAATATATCTGAATCAGCTAATCTCACTCTTCATCATGTAAAATGGTAAAGCTAAGGGAAATTTTGCAATAAGTAATTCTTTATCGTATTAGATCCCTGTTTAATTGTATTTTATAGTTAGCTTTTCCACGTTCCCTGCCCTTTGTAGTAAGTAGTGAAAATGTAATAATTTTTTTTTAAAAGAATGACAATAAAATTTGCCACTTAAAAATGCTGGGAATGGCAGCACTGATCTCTGTTCTTCTTTCTTTCATAAAGATCTGGATTCCTGTTGGCATTGTTGTGTGCTTAAATCAAGTACAACCAGAAAATAAGTACCAAATTGGCAAACTATCCATGAGTAGCATACCATTCACATGATGCAAAGTTTTATTGATTTTCACTACTTAACTTTTATCTGACAGCCATTTGGCAGTCTATTGGGAAGATTTTTCCATTACTACAGATATGTATTTATCACTGTGGAAAATCAAAAGACATTGTCACGGCCAGATTTAGAGACCGGAAGCCAAGAGAATACCAAGGGTTTGATCCTGTAATGGGCTATCTAGACACTCATCATACGAGCCCATTTGGGCCGGGAGCGGGACGGAACTGGGGCGGAGCAAACAGGCGCGATCTCACCTCAACATCTG
>NW_015159829.1:28446-31329 GCF_001447785.1 Gekko japonicus
GCATCCCGGCCCCCAGCCGTACTGCGCATGCCCGAGCATGCGCAGTTCGGCAGCCTCCCCCCTCCCCTCGGACTTTTCCTCCCCGGCATCTGAGCGTGCCGGGGAGTGCTGCGCCGCGGCTAGGGGATCCGTGGGATCCCGCCGCGGCGTCTCAAGTTTGGAGCGGCTCTGCGTAGCCGCGTTTCAGCCGGCCCGTGTGCCCGGGGCCCTAGACACTCAACAGCTGAAGCAAATAGTACAACAGTTCATCTCCATTTGTGAACACATGAAGCTACCTTATACGGAGTCAGATGACTGGTCTATCAAGATCAGTGTTTACTCAGACTGGTAGCAGGTCTCCAGGATCTCAGGTGGGATGTTTTATATCACCTAATCCTTTCAACTGGAGATTGAACTGGGGATCTTGTGCTTGCAGAGCAGATGCTCTACCACTGAGTCACAGCCCTTCCCTGTGTAAAAAGCAGGGCTATTTTTGGGCAGGAACGCACAGGAATGGAGTTCCGGCTGGCTTCCAAGTTGGCCACACCCAGCAGGAACTCATTAGCACAATAGGCCACGCCCAACATCAGAAACTCATTAGGATTGGCTACATTAGGGGTGTGTGGCCTAACATGCAAAGGAGTTCCTGCTACAAAAAAGCCCTGGGTTTTGACAACAAACAAGGTAAACAGAATAAGAAGCAAAAGGTGGGTGTGGCTGGATGAGCACACTTCTGGTAACATGGGGGTATGGCCTAATATGCCAATGAGCTGTGCTGTCAGGGGTGTGGCATAATATGCTAATGAGTTTCTGCTGTTGGGTGTGGCCTATTATGCTAATGAGTTCCTGCTGGGCTTTTTCTACAAAAAAAAAGCCCTGGTAAAGAGAAAAACATATGTAGGTGGCCTTGAGTTAACATTCTTTTTTTATTATTATTAATCAGAAAATTTACCATTTTAGTGGCCATTAAGTAAATGGTGTGCATGAAGTGACTGTGATATCAATACCAGAAAAATCAGCAAACATCATGAGATTAGTAACAGACCCAAACAAGCTTATTTCCTTATATATGGCATGAACACATACAGATTTACTAATGTTAGGTAGAGTCAACATGTCACTGAATCCATCCCTACTATGCTACTTTATTGTCTTACATGAAGAAACATATGTCCAAATAATGCATCAAAATCATAAAACAGCCAATAAATGCAATAAAAAGGTACTCCAAAAGGAGCCACTGAAAAAGCTGCTCACCTCAAACACCATTTGAACTACAGCTGATCTCCTACATTATGATCCAAGATCTGCAAATACAGTAGCCACATATGGCATTGCATATAATTACACAAGAATGTGTGTCCAAACATTTTTCAATTGGCAGTATAGATTACGAACCTCTGATAGAGCCAACTAAAACCATTGTCTACTGAATGCCACTACTGCAGAAGGAATTCTAACCGTGCAAATTAGTAGAAAATGTACTGCAGGCTGTTGAAAAGCTTCCAGATTTGCTGATGTGTTTTCAGATGTAAGATATTTTTCAGAGTCACTTGCTTATAAATATCCAGAGATAGGAGGTAATAATACAACAGTTTTAGCGCACATTTTAAGTGCTCAAAGTCTTTCAACTACATTCCCGTCCCAAGTGCTCAAAGTCTTTCAACTACATTCCCTTCAGTAATCCTTACAAATATCCTGTAAGGTAGAGCAGTGTGATTATCCCAGCCTCACAAATGTGAAACTAAGACTTCAAAATACTGAGTTGCCTCTTGAGTTCATTGCTGCAATGAGTTTTGAATCAGAGATTTCCTGAGTCAGATGTTACTTTGTTAGATGGCATTCATTTAACCCAGCAAGTTTCTGCAACTATTCTAGGCCTGAAGCACACATTTCACCAGCAGGTGGCAACCCAAGACCTACTGAGCCACAAGAACATGGCAGGAATCACATGACATCACAGGCACATGACAGAGTCATTTGGCAGGAAGAGAAACTGTTCTTCCCACTGTGGAGTCACTAGTCTTGCTGCCCTTCTCAGCGAGTATGAAAAAAGAAAGAGAAGAGTGGTACCCATGTTTGCCAACCTCCAGGTAGGGCCTGGAGATACCCCCAAATTATATTACAACTGATTTCTGGACTACAGAGACCAGGACCCCTGAAGAAAATGGCTGCTTTAGAGGATGGACTCTGTGGCATTATACTTGGCTGAGGTCTCTGGCCTCCTCAAACCCCTACCACCCCTGCATCCAAATCTCCAGGAGTTTCCCAGTGAAGAGCTGGCAACCCTAGGTGCCCTTGTGCTCTACATTTGGTCACTAGTTCCCAAAAGCAGCCACAGGAAGGCAGTTCTATTTGGGCAAGCAACCCAGTAACTGGGACTAGTCTGCAAACCACCTGAGACCTCCAGGTTGAAGTCTACTGTCCTATCACAATGCCAAACTGTTTATCATATCTAAAGTCAATAGCTGGGATTCAGAATAGAGCAGTGAATTTGCTTTGCACACCAGCAAAGTGGCCACCAAATGAGAAGGGAGCACTCACTGGAGAAGACCCTGATGCTGGGAAAGACTGAAGGTCAAAGAAGACGGGGACAGCAAAGGATGAGATGGTTAGACAGTGTTATCGAGGCAACGAACATGAAGTTAAGCAAACTCCGGAGCATGACGGAAGACAGGAGGGCCTGGCGTGATGTGGTCCATGGGGTCGCGAAGAGTCGGACTCGGCTGTGCAACTGAACAACAACAACAACAAAGTGGATGCCCACATAAGCTCTCTGTTCCCAGAAGTCAGGTGGTTCCCAGAAGAATCCCATGGATTTGGTGACATCCATGGAGGGCTCGTCTTTTATCTTAAATGCTTTTCTCTGGCTCTGCTGGATTTCTCCACCCCCAACCCCCCCAA
>NW_015159829.1:31383-32789 GCF_001447785.1 Gekko japonicus
TCTTTCCATATGCACTTAATAAAAACACTGAAATTTCTTATTGAAATCCTGTGATAGGCTTCAAATGCTCTCTATAAAATGGGGGAGGGGGGACTGGAGGGCATCAAATAGACTGAACTTCCTGATGGTGATAGGACAAGACACTATTCAGATGATGCCCACTTGAACACAGCTTGCATTTTGCCTCTAGTGTGCCCACAGCACGAGAGTTCACACTTCTGGTTATCCATCCCCGATGTTCCCTGCCCCCTCATGTTTTAAATTGTGCAGGAAACACTCTGTCAAGCAATCGGGCTGCAATCCTACACATATTTCAGGCATCTGTGTAACATTACACACATGAGTTAATGTGAGGCAAGATTATGCAGAGGCACAGCCGCTGTGCAAGACTTGGACAGAGTGCGGAGAAAATGTTTCTATTTTCTGCCATGCAATGTTTGGAACCTGACAAGTGGGTGGTTGTGTCGATGCGGGATGCATAACAAGGTGGGCACTGTGCCTTCTGAATTACCTACTTAGCATGACGGGGTGTGTGTGTTTCTTTGTTGATGCGAGGTGCTGGGAGTATGCAGAGGTGGCAGAAAAGCTTCAGGCTGGGTCATGGGTAGAACAGAATAGGCGAATGCCTGCAGTTCTGCTAATGGGTGACTGGGGCCATTTGTTACTGTCTGCTCCAGTTTGTTGAGATTCTCCCAACAAATAGGAGGCTCCTCCAAAGAGTCTCTGTAAATTTGACAGATGGATCTCTTTTCAGATAAGAGCTGGAAGATAATGGTCAACCCCTGGGATCTCCTTTTAGTGGCTGAAACATCTATGCATTCGTCTCTGCATATTATCTGGAAGGATGCTGAAGGGGGTTAGAGTGCTTATGAAGGATCTATTCCTTGATCCTGTGTAGTCTTCTGGATTAGCCTAAGCAATTGCAGGCTTGCCTGTCTTACTTTATTTTTTTTAGGGATAGGGAATGGAAAACTTGAAATAGTCACTCACACCTAAGAGAATGTGTTTTCTTTAAACTGTGTAGCACCAAATTTTTATGTCCAGGCTCATAGCCAGAAAATTTTTATTGGGGGAGGGGGCAAATGCATACAGTGGTGGTGAGTCCATCATTATTTATTTACTTTATTATTTATTTGTACTTTATAATTTACCAATTTTCTACTTGGGATTCAGAATGGCATAAAACCAGGGGTTGTTTTGTAGAAAAAGAGCTAGGGGAACTCATTAGCATAACTCATTAGCATATGCCACACCCCCTGACATCACCGAAAGTGTGTCATAAGGCCACACCCCCTGACATCACCGGAAGTGTGTCATAAGGCCACACACCCCGCCCCCAACGGTCCCGGCTGCCGCCGGCCTTGCAGCTCCACTGCCGAGCCCCATGAGGGGCCCGGCAGTGGACC
>NW_015159829.1:33679-47379 GCF_001447785.1 Gekko japonicus
CAGATAAGAAATTGCTGCAAGGTTCACAAATTACAGTAAATAGACAATAATAAACTTGGTAACAGTGATGCTTCGTGATGTTTAATTCTTTTTGTTGTTTCAAAACACAGGACGTCACCCATGTTGTTTTGAAACAACAAAAAGAATGAAACATCACGAAGCATCACTGTTACCGAGTTTATTATTGTCTATTTACTGCAATTTGTGAACCTTGCAGCAATTTCTTATCTATCCATGTTTGTTGTATGAATTGCTGGTCCCCTTATTGTTTACTTTCAACTGGCTTTTGAGCAAGGGAAAGCTTTACCTTTTTAAACTCATTGTACGCCGGCCTTCCCTTGAGACTGGCCCGGAAACTCCAGCTGATCCAGAATGCCACAGTGCAAGTCCTGACGGGAATGCCACGGACAGCACATATACAACCTGTGCTGCGCCTGCTACACTGGCTATCAGTCAAATACTGAGTCAGATTCAAGGTGTTGTTGTTGACATTTAAGTTCTTGAGCTGTCTGGGACCTGCGTACCTCTGAGACCGTCTCCTCTGGTATGTTCCCGGGAGAGCATTATGCTCTGCTGAGAGCAACCTGCTGGTGATCCCTGGCCCCAGAGTCAGGGCTTTCTCAGCCCTCGGTCCGTCCTGGTGGAACTCTCTGCCAACTTCCATTAGGGCCCTGTGGGATTTAATGCAATTCCACAGGGCATGCAAAGCAGAGATGTTCCGCCAGGTTTTTGGTTGACAACAGTAACAGTTTTCCATCATAGCTGGCACTCTCCTCTTTTCTTCCCCTCTGTTCACTTCAGCTTCCTCCTTAACCTGCCTACAAAACAGAAGAACAATCCAGAGTAGGTTTTAGATTAAATTATGGATGCCATCTTGCGATTATAAAGCTAGGAATAATTGATGTCGATTTTAATCTGTATTTGTATGTTTTTAACTTCTTGTAAATCACACAGAGCCCTGTGTACTCAGGGATTAGGTGATTCAGAAATTCCATTCAATTCTTGTTCTTCAACTTCTTCTTCATCATCATCATAATCTCAATAGGACTAGCATTACAAAAACTAGATTACAAAAGCTAGAAAAGTGCAAAAAGCATCAGACATGCTATGTCAAGCAATGCAGAAAATGGAATTCCCAGAAAATGAAAACAAGCAATTCTGAGTTTGGTACAACATAATTTTACCCCTTAATCCCTTAATCTCTTTCTCTCTGCTTTATTCCCTCCCCTGCCCCCGCAGGCTATTAAAACCAGGACTATTCAGCCCTGCTGCTAATTCTTTTCTAGCAAACTGCATAGATAATTTACCCGTGGAAGATTTATGACAGGATTCATACTTTTTTTTTTACCCCAGCACCTTTCTTTTTTACATAGAGAATTTACACTTGAAACCAGGGCCAGTTACAGGTTTTTGTGGGCCCTGGGCAAAAAACTGTAACCTCGTCCCCTTTTTCTTTGGTAGAACACCTTTCTTCTTCCAGTTGGCTCGTCCTCTTTGTTTCTACTTTTTCTTCTTTAGCAACTCCCTTTTCCATTTCAACTTGCTTCCTCTAGTAAAGAGAAATACAAATTTTTGCTTTTTTGATTACCTTTTATTACCTTGTATAAAACAATATAATTTAGATGTAACATTGGTATAACAAGTATATTTCGATTTAGATGTAATATTGGTATAACAAGTATATTTCTTTTCCCATAACAATATTCCTTTAAACATGAATCACATATGGCGTTCACAAACAAAACTAACTGAAAGCCAAATCCTCTGAGTGTCCAGACAGTGCTGCATATAGCAATGTGAAGGCCTGGACATTTTCTAGAAAGTTACATCTCTAGGTGTGTGTAATCAAAATACTCTCCACCTTGGTTTTCAGCAGCAAAATGGTGAAACACAGTATCAAAATCTACATATTCTGCTTCATGTGATTCAATTGACAGGACTGCTAAAGCATTCAGTCAATCTTGGGACATTTGTGACCTGAGATAGTTCTTAACTAACCTCAGTTTGCTGAAGCTCCTTTCAGCTGATGCAATCAAAACAAGAATTGTCAGCAACATCTTCAAAACCACAACTGTATTTGGGAATGCGGGGCTCAGTGAATAAGATATGGTGTAGTGCAAAGTCTCTACTGGGGATCACTCTACAAAGGTTAAATAATAGCCCATTTTCTTGAAACCAAATGTATCCTTGTAAATGCATGAAGATTCCCCCTCCCCCATATTATTTGTCCCACTTACACTTTCCTGGGTTGCAGTTGCAGTCAGTGTGACAAAAGGGAATTCCCCCCACTAATGTATCACTGCAAAAGAGTCTGTTTCTTCCTCTGAGCACGAAATGAGGCTTTGCTCACAAAGCTCACAGAACAATGTGTATTTTCCTAGATGGATGACCACTTTGATTCACAACACAGTCTTCCATTGAACTCACTCCCCATCCCCAAAGCCCAAAGCTTTGGTTTGGCTCCAAATAAACTTACTATAGGAAGACTCAAAGATAGTACAGACACTCAGGCTGGAATGCAATAGGGTTGCCAACCTCCCCTGGATAAAATGGCTCCTTCAGAGAATAAACTATGGCTGTGATCATACACACAATTAGACCCGACATAGGTGTGAATGCTGGGTGGATTTAAAGGGAGCGATCCAACAACAACATCTGGGAACCATCCCGTAGCCTTCAGCAACCCATTCTGCTCTGCCACGGAAGTGGAGTTAAAAGACACCAGGGAAACTCTGGTGGTAAATGGGTCGCTACGAGCCATAGATGGACTTTCCCGTTTGATCGCTCCAGCACACTCTCATGCTGTCAGGATGGTCTGATCAGGCCATCCCGACTCTGTGCCATTCCCCCCCCGCAGTATACATATCATTGCAAACTCCATAGGGAGCCCTTAGTGCGGAGGTGCGGTTCATCGATTCCTCGTTTAAGTGCATGGGAAACAAATGGCAGAACCCCCCCCCCGACTCACCCACAGTTGCGTCTGATCACACACTGACGGGCTTCACCCGCAGCTTCCCCCCCTGTTTTATCTGGTGCATGTGACTGCACCCCATATGACTTTATACCTGATTAACACGCCTTCCGCACCTTCCCCAGGCTCCATCCCCAAAATCTCCAGGAATTCTCCAACATAGAGCTGGCATGCAGAAGAAGGGTGGCTTTACTGCTTCACACAGATGGAAAGGAAATCTGGGGAGGGGGCTCCCCCCTACAGATACAGACAGTGATTCCCTCTCAACTGCTGAGCCCAGCTAAAAGAGAAGGCAAAATTTTGTCCAGCACCAATTCATCATCATCTTTTCAAGCGATTTGTAAATGCCGCAACAACTGATTCATTGTGGGATTGTGGTGCAGAGTTCTCCCCCCACCCTAAGATTTTCAAGGGCCAAACCACCTAAGCAGTTGCCCACGGAACCTGTAAAATGGTCACCAGCAATGCTCCCTCTAAGCTATGGAGTCCTGTGAGCAAAAATTCTACTTTGTGAGCTACTGGCATTAATGTTGTGAGCAGGCGATTTGGCTACTGCATAAATTAGTTTGCTCTGGAGCCATTCTTCCTGAGTGAAGACAAAAATGTGTGAGCTGGAGGCTAAAAAAACTGTGAGCTAGCTCACACTAACGTAGCTTAGAGGGAACACTGGTCACAAGTCCACTTGTGGAAGGCAGAATACAGAGGCTGTTGCAGCTGCCCACTCTCTCTGTATCCAATCACCTTTGAAATTGCCCCACATCGAGCAAAAATAAAACAAACAGAAAGCTCCTACCTTATGTCCTGCTGATTAGAAGAATTTACAGCTTGCATGAGCTAGCAAGGTAAGGTTTGAAAAGGACTGGGTCATGTGCCTCAGATCATGCAGGAGCAACTGCTTTGTGCAGGAAGCAAATGGCAATGGGAAACCTGGGAAGGGAGGCAGTAGGAGGAAGAGAGATTCACAGCCTCATTGGTAAAGCCTGAGAGGGATATAGGAAGAAGAAAGGAGACTCCCTCCCTCATTGGCAAAACTTGGGAGGGAGGCCAAAGGAGGGAGAAAGGCTGCCTCCTTCATTGGCAAAGCTGGGGTGGGAGATGGGAGGAGGAAAGGAGACTGCCTCTCTCATTGGCAAAGCTGGGGAGGGAGGCAGGAGGAATACGCCCTTTCCTCATTGGTGGAAGAAAGACTTGTGAAAGATTTCACACCATCCCCTAGTGCTGATTGGAGACTCATGACAAATGATTGATGGGGCTGTTATGTCCTCAGACCACTGCCAGGCGCCAGCCAGAGGCAGCAAGAGCTTCAATCCCGAAGACAATAGGGACTAGGCTCCTGAACTTCAAGTAAGGAGCCAATAGGGACATTGGCAGGCAGTTCAAACCCACCAATAGAACCTAGGGGCGTCCCTCCCCAATTGTATAAAGTTGGCCACCCGGCCGTTAGGTTTTGTCCCATGTGTGAAGTACTAACAAACGCGACTTCTCCGATGTCGTGGTCCATGTCCTGATGTATCGAACCCAGTACTTTTCAGGGGCACCACCATTTTTTTGCAGCGCCGTGGCTATGGGCCTGCTTATGTCCAAGGAGATTTTCATGGACTGGGCCTAAGAATTCTGAATGTGCCTCCAGCCTGTGACATCCTCCAAGTCTATAGGAAACATCAAACCAGAAGAACAAGAACTGGCCTGGAGAAATGAGAATACCTTTTCCTCCATTCACTGACTGGTTGCGGGGAACCACTTACATGGTCTGGGCTAGCCAGGATATACCAAAATCCTCCCCCCAACCTTCAAAATTATGGTCACCTGGATGCACTTGTATTCTGCTGTGAGTGAATCTGCTGTACTTGGGTGTAAGTGGAGGAAAGAACACATGCCTGCATTTCCATGAGATGTTCTGATAGCTGTTCATTATACAGTTTAAAGATAATGGCAAGGTCGACAAATGGCTGCTAGGTACTGTAGCCATGTAGACACCTTCCATGTTCTGAAATGATGTATCTCTTGTATGCTAGGAGCAAACTGTAGGGGGTGATGACCATCATGCTCTGTTTGTGGGCATTTGACTGGCCACTGCTGACACCAGAATCCTGGGCTAGATAGATCTCAAATCTGATTGTCATAGGGCAGGCATGTCCAACTTCGAACAGGTAGTGATCTATTTTTTCCGGCCAAAAGTGCCGGTGTTCTACCACCATGAAAATAAAGTTTCAAATTAGTTTCAAATTAGATTTTAACCCACTAAAGTTGGGTTCTACTGCCCTCCCCCATTTATAATGCACCTTCTGTCATTTACTGGTAAGCAAAATAAGCAAAAACAGAGAGACAAAGATCCAGAAAAAACTGCGAAAATTTTTTACCACCAATCATCAAAAAACCCCAAACACCTGTCCAGCAAACCAGGAGACCAAGTGGGGTTGGTGATCAACCTCTGACCCCTCCGTGATCTACCTGTTGGACATACCTGTTATAGGGGTATTGTTATACTTTAAAAACCATGGCTGTATCCATACTTTGTTGGATATTATATTGTTAATGGGCTACAGCCATGATTCACCTTGTCCACACAGGAAAGTCCAGTTGAGTGAAATGACTGCTGTAGTACAATAGTAGTATGATATCCCATGATATGTGAATGCAACCCATAACTAGCGCCATTCAAATACAGAAGCACCACACTCTTGCAATGGCACTGTATCATCTGTTCTGCAGTTCTGCTGTTTGTTCCTCATTGTTTGAGACCAATTTCCCAAACTAGCTCATAAAAATGAAGTGATGACTGGTCTGACCAGTTCCCACATATTTTTACAATCCGTTGCACACCTTTGTTCGTGGCGGAAGGCAGGATGCATGATTTTCACATATATGCTTCTTCGTTTTCAGCTTGCTCAAGTAGCCAAATATCTGGGATAGATCAGGAGAACAATGTGAGGCAGTGAATTCATGGGAAAAATATTCAAACATATTGAGAACATTTGGGCGATTTGGCGAAGGAGGAGTAAGACCAGTTTGTAGACTTTTATTAGTCTAACTACTTCCTGTCCATCATTATAAACAACAGATTCATCAGCTGGGATGCGCAATAGAGCAGCAGCCTTAGAAATAACTAGCTTCCAAGGGACAGCAAATATCTACACCAATTAGTCATGTTTTTATGAAGCAACTACAAGGTAAAGGAATTTATGTGAAATAAATGTGGTTAAAATGAGAGGAGCTTTTGACATTTACTAGGGCAGATGATAAGAGCTATTGCACCATCACAGATTAGGCCTTTGCTTATCTTTATTGCTATATTTTTGCAACATGCTCTGAGAAGTAGACTGACCTCATAAAGATTTTTTACCCCCAATTAATGTCGTTGCAGCATATTTCTCCCCTTCCATCCCAGAACATTTTGCATTAAAAAAGCCCTAAACCAACAGAGATTGGGGCTAAAAGAAGGTGTTCTAAATCCTGAACTCCTGGATGACACATATGTTTATGATGCCTTGACTATTGTCTCCATCTGGGGTTTGGTCTGTGCTACTAATTGGAAGAATTTGCCAAGTTCTTGTGCCTTTGTTATGCTTCTGATGATTACTGAAACTCATACCATATCACATATTTATCTCCTTCTGCAATGATTCCCAGTTGTTTATTGCAGACTGGAAAAAATCCTCTCCCAGACCAAGAAATGTTCCTACCTAACAATTGGATTTTGAATGTGGTGAATTGTTGGAGAGTTTGCTATAAAAGAGGAACCTTTCTTGAATTCCCTTCGAGCAAGGCTGTTTTGTAGGGTTGCCAGCTCTGGGCTGGGAAATACCGGCATATTTTGGGGGTTGAGCTTGGGGAGGGAGGGATCTCAGCAGGGTATAATGTCACAGAGTCCACCCTCCGAAGCAGCCATTTTCTTCAGGGGAACTGATCTCTAGTGTCACCCCCCTTTTTGCAACAACAACAAAAAGGGAATTGGAGGCCAGATCATTTCCTAACTGCTGCTTCAGTGGACTTCACTGTAATTGAAACCCTAGTTTGCCATTTCCCAATAAGAATCATGTATTTTTGTATTCATATCACAACACAAAATGTTATACAAAAAGCTGCCTTTTCTCAGTCATAACTCTTAATTCTTGGACTGCAACTGGCTCTGACTGTCCAGCTCCATCCATGATTTCTCAGAAATAACTCCGGTTGATTTTAACAGGTTGATACTCAAGGAAGTATGCTTACAAGTGCAATTTGGATATCTCCCTTTTACAAACTGCACTCTCCATGAGGTGACCCCTCATTGTCACATGCTGAATATTTATTTCAAGTAAATCTCTATACGATTTGAAATCAATTATATCCTAGGGTATGACCATGAGGGGAATCATTCAATTTATTACGCAAAAAGGAAAGTCATGCCATGGCAACTTTAACTGTGTCAGCAATGAACCAAACCATCCAGTTGAGAGAGGCCTATGAATACAAATATTGGTTCCATGGTTATACTTTGTATTATTCCATGGGATTTGTTGAGCCTCACAACATGCCTGTGAAGGAGACTGGGATGAGAGGGGATGATTTTTCCATGGGCATCCAGTGAGCTACAGACCCTAGCAGAGATTTCAACCATGGTTCTCAAGCCAATATATGGACTTTTTGCACCACTTGTTACTTCATACGGTGGGACATAATGAGCTGTACCTTATCATTCCACTCAGCAAAGTCTGAAGCCTTCCTCCAGTGCAAAGAGAATTCCTCCAGCTTAACTGGCTCTTATTCCAACAGAAGAGCCACAAGTTGGCGGAAGTTTTCTAAAGACCTACAGAAGGATCCCACCCAACAACACCAGTACCAGTGGCATGTAATTGAATCCCTATGCCAGCCCTGTAATGATGTTTAGTGGTGCAATTATGCAGTTTTGCACTATTAAATATGTTGCCTCACATTCCTTACATTCAATAGGTTTTATGTACATTAAAAATAAATGGTTCTGTTTCTGTTGTAACCTTTAGACATAATGGTGGCAGTGGTGATGGGAGTCTGGTTCAGAAGTGATCAGCATGAATAGCTCTCCTTTTGAAACATGATGTTTTGTTTTGAGTTCTTCTGCTGGACCTTGCACAGCTTGCAAATATTGCCTGCTGACTCTGAGACTCTAATTTCAGCACTGGCTTTAGACCATTCTTCATACGGAATCTACCAGACAAATGTGCATTCTTATGTAAAGCAGAGATGATATAATCTAACACACACAAACATACAAATACTTTTAGCCTTTGGGAAACTATTGTTGAAATGAAGGCAAGGAGCAATTCCATTGTGGTCACTATTATCCATACATTGTTATATGGACATCCATTTTTACGTGCAGGTGTATGTTCGGTGGCATGTTTCACAATTAGTGTTCAAGATATGCACTCATAAGTCAAGTCCCATAGAACTGTACAGAAGAAATCTACAAGGAGAACTGGCAGAAAGTGTGGATTTTTTTTTTTACAGTTCCAAAGCAGCTCCTTTCTTTATGTGTCATGCAGTGCCACAGTGCTCTCATGTCCAGATCCAAGGCATACCCTCCATCCAGGGGCAGTGATTCTAGGGCCCCACCGATTCTAGGGGCAATGATAATTAAGTTATATTCCAGATTCATTGGTGACTTCCTGTTTGGCTACATGAGCAGATCACTCACTCTTGGCTGGGACAGCTTCTGATGTTATACGAATGCCAACAAACAGAAGGACAAGTCACTAGGAGAAGGTGTGGATGCAGTCAAAACAAGGTAAAAGGTAAAGGTCCCCTTGCTCGAAAGCCAGTCGAGTCCGACTCTAGGGTTGCGGTGCTCATCTCTGTTTCAAAGCCGAAGAGCCAGCGCTGTCCGAAGACGTTTCCGTGGCCGGCATGACTAAACACCAAGGCGCACAGAACGCTGTTACCTTCCCACCAAAGTGGTTCCTATTTATCTACTTGCAATTTCTTGCTTTCGAACTGCTAGGTTGGCAGGAGCTGGAACTAGAAACAGGAGTTCACCCTGTCTTGCGGCACCCGGGTCTTGAACCGCTGAACTACTGACCTTCCACAGCCTGCAGTTCAGCGTCTTAACCACTTGAGCCACCGCAGCTCCAGAGTCAAAACAAAGCAATAACTAAAAGCTAAAGGTACAAAACTTAGATTCGATCCCATGATCTATCAGTGGAAGGTGCTCATGGTCAAGGCCATAGACTTTCCAATCTTCCGGGGGGGGGGGCTGGGCCAGAGGCATTGCTATGCTAGGTCGTTAAAAGAACCGAAGCCCAGTGACATCATAGGGAGGGGCCAGTGACATCACAGGCTATTGTCACTACCTATGGAGGCGGAGCCATGTGGGATTTAGGAAGGGGCTCCCCAGAAATTTAGAGGGGTCAGAGAACCTTTGGGAACACCCCTAGCCATGCCCCTGGGCTGGGCTAAACCCAGGAAAAGGTGGGAGTTGGCCAGTGGTTATAGTGGTATCTCAGCAGTCTACTGCTGGATCCTTTATTTAAATTCACCTTTAAAATAGTCACCTTAAGATCTGCAAATATACATACCATGTGCATAGGACAAACAAATGGTCACAAATTTGAAAGTTAGGAGGGCAACACAGAAAAGCCTGTAGGGGAACATTTTAAAAGTTTTCCTGGACATTCATTTATAGGAGTCTTGTTTCTGCCTTATTCATAAGGGTGACTTTGTACTGAAATTTACTAAATTATGGCATCTTAGATGATGCCTTTGTTTGGTAAATGCATGGCAGAAGTCTCTGAGCCAGAATAACAAACAGTTGCTGTGAACTCAATTTCTGAGCAATGTACAGAGTTCAGAGTAGCAGCAATCTTCTTCTCAGTTCAAACTCATATCCTACAAGTGAGTACAAGTCCCAGAACACTGAGCCTATTCCCAGGGGCTGCCCTGTCATTCCACTTTGCAACCTGTCATTCTAACCCCAGAGCACTGAGCCTATTCCCAGGGGCTGTCCTATCATTCCACTCTGTGACCTGTCATTCCAGTCCCAGAGCACAGATTCTATTGCAAGGGATCATCATTCCACTCTGGGGACTGTCATTCCAGTACCAGAGCACAGATTCTCTTCCTAGGGACTGTAATTCCACTCTGGGAGCTTTCAGAGCACAGGTTCTATTCCTAGGGACTGTCTTTCCATTCTGGGCCCAAAGACCTTAATGGAAAAACCATTCCACATTTTCTTTGCAACTTTTTTTGTGCTGCAATGAATTTCAGTGGAGCCCATGAAAGTCAATAGGCAATCCTGGCTCCCATTATCTCCAATCGGCCTTCAAGCCTCTCCCATTATTTCCAATGGGCAATCCTGTCATTCCTTTTATACATCCCAGTTATTTGTCCCTTTGAAACTGTACCACATCATTTTAAGTAACAGCAAAATGAAGAGCATGAACATGTACAGAGTGCACATTTCTTGCCAGTGTTCTTTCTGGGCTGCACACAGGGCAAAAGGACATTTTAAAAGGTCTGTGATCTGCATGTCCCCCCCAATCTTGTTCATGCTGATAAGCTTACCATTTTAAAATGAAATTGAAATTGAAAGAAGAGCTTAGGAGTGGTTGAAGCAGCCTCCCCCCACTACCATGAAAAATCAAGGAAATATAGAGCTTCTGGTTTTTGGCTTCTTGATGGCGGCCATGTCTCCTGGGAGGTCCCAGGGATGAGAGCCGTAAACCAGTGGTTGGGAGGGGGTGCAATCATTCCCACCCACCCCAAAGCCCTGCGATGGGCTCCCAGCCATGGGGCACTCAGGGGTTGCCCCTCCCCTGGCTTGCTGCCAGTGGATTGAGGCTCCCTTCTGCCCCGATGAGTTACCTCGACTTGGCGAGATCCTTGGATCGAAGTTGGACATTGATGAGTGAGTTAAACTTGAAGTGAAGACACCATAACTCAGATTCAAATAGTCAAGACATTCATATTACCGAAATTTTTGTACCTTTTTAGAACTATACCACTGAAGATACCTGACTCGTATTTTCAATGCTGGAAAACGTTAATTACAAAATTTATTTGGAATTCAGGCATTCATAGAGTTCCATATGAAACTTTAATCAGATCAAGAAAAGCAGGGGGCCTAGCCCTTCCAGACTTACAAACATATCACACGGCAACAATCTTGCTTGGTCTTGTAAAACTTTACAACTCATCATTCACATCAGATTGGAAGACAATTGAAGGAACTCACCTGGATAACATCCCTTTCCAATCGATTCTATGGGAAATCACCACCAAAAGACCGACCTCAATCCTTTGGAATTCTTTTCTTTCTACAGCATTAATTACCTGGGAAAAACAGAAAAATATATTAGCACCAGCAATTTCGCCTATGACATCATTCACTAACGTTTCCTGGTTTCCTCCTGGACATAAGAGCGCCACATTCACAACCTGGAAGAAGAATTCTATCACTACCCTCTACAAGATCACTTCCAACAATAAAATCAAATCGAAAGATCTTATCGAACAAGAATATAAGTGCTCTCTTTCTTGGTTTGAATACATTCAGGTTTCACACTTGTTTGACTCACAAGTCCCGAACTTCAATCAACAGACCATTCACTTTGTTTGAAAAACTACTGAAACTTAATCAAAACTTGTTCAAAAACTATATTTCATTCATTTATTCTGAATTATTAACTGCAAAACGTATCAAAAGTTTGACCTATCAGAAAGCCTGGCAATTAGACTGTGATACCCCATTGTCTCCGGCGGACTGGGACGATATCTGGATGTCACCATCAATTAGATCGTGCTCCCTAAATATTCAGTCACAATCTTACAAAATACTTACGAGATGGTATCTCACTCCCACTAGAATTCGCAATATATCCAAATCATCCTCTCCCATGTGCTGGAGGTCCTGTGGACAACGTGGAACGTTCATTCACTGCTGGTGGTCATGTGGAGCAGTACAACAATTCTGGTCGAAAATAGTTTTATCCATCAAAGATATCACAGGCTACCTAATCCCTATGCAACCTGAACTTATTCTACTAGATTTATGGGCAGACTCACACATTCTGAAAATCAGACAAGATTTAATTTCAGTGTTATTAACAGCGGCAAAGGTAGTTATTGCCAATAGCTGGAAATCCACGAATAGATTATTAATCTCCTCATGGCGATTAAAAACTTTTGAATACTATGCTATGGATAAAATTTCAGATGCAGTAGTTAACTCTAATAATAGGGGCCAAAAATCTAATTTACATTTGAAATGGTTACCTTTTCTAGAATATATGTTTAATTCTGAATCCACTAACCACATTGTTCCTCAGAAGTACTATGAAGTGTTTCATCATATGTAATTTATCCATGTTTCTGTTTTACTTTATGATATTTCATGAAATGTTATACCTATATCAACACTTTGAAATGCTGCACTTTGGTTATAGTGAAATAAAAATTGTTATTTAAAAAAAGAAAAGAAAAAAGAAATCCCCTGAGAATAAGCAGGGGGGAGGGGACTCTCCCCCTAAACTAAATAAGTGAGTCGAAAAGCATTTTTTGGCTGGGGAACAGAGCTATAAGCGGCAATGGACTATAATGGAGAGATTCCAAGAGACGACCAGGCGTTTCAGCAGAAATTCGGGACTTTGGCAACTTTTCTTAAAAGTAAATATCCCCAAAATGGCGTCAGAATGCGCAGAAGGAGAAGCAAGTGAGAAACAAGCCTTCTTCAGGAAGAGGGAGATCAGCTGGCCAGGCCATGTGACCTGACAACCATAGACTCTTCCTACATGTGTGCTGAAGTTCTTCACCCCCTGCTGGTATAAAGGAGGTACTTAACCGGAACTGTGCGCTATTTCAGCTTTAACTTTTAAAAGGATTGTGTTAACATTAGAGAATTGGCTAACCTGTGGTCATAGGGGCTTCCAGAATGTAAGAGGAGACTTTAAAAAATGTTTCTAAGTGGTTGGGTTGGAATGCAGATTTAAAAGCGATGCATAAAGCGAAGGGTATAATTCATGGATATACCCAGCGATGCATAAAGCAAAGGGTATAATTCATGGATATACCCACAATATAAAATCTGCCTGGCAAGAAGGAGGTTGGAGTCCCCAGAAGCTATCAGGATAAGCAATATTGAAGTGATCCCTATGATTGAAGGCAAGAATTTAAGCATTTAGAAGTCCTGGAAAAAGGAAACTTGACTTTGTTTTAGGATGGCCAGTTCTTATTACAGCAATATGGAGCTACAGGGAAAGAAGACAAGAAGAAATAAGAAACAACAATGGAAGAGAAAAATGAGACTTTATTATACCTTTTGAGGGAGATTTGTTTTCTCTTGAAAAAAAGAATAAAACATTAGTAATTGGGGAACTAAAATTTTAAATTGAGATGCCATTGTTTTCTGAAGTTTGCTTTTAACTTAATTATTTCTCTGGATTAATCTCCATTTAGTCAGTTTTGGTGGTTTTGTCAATATAAGCGATGATGATGAATGATCACTCTCACTGTCCAAAAGTAATTGTTAAAAAGCTATTATCTTGATGTTAAGCTATATGTGACCTCCATCTCTTGGGTTTTTAGTGGTTCTGTTTCTTTATCCTGTAGTTTGTAGCAATTCCCCACCATGTTTCTTTGTAGTTTTATAAAATGCAATTTAAAAAATCCCCTTTGGGGGGCAAAAAAAAATATTCAAGGAAATATAGACCCAAGTAAAATAAAATACACACTTTCCTCCAAAATGTAAATTGGAGCCCACCAAGTATGTTAGGCCCAA
>NW_015159829.1:47749-67584 GCF_001447785.1 Gekko japonicus
CCAGAAGCTATCAGGATAAGCAATATTGAAGTGTCCCCTATGATTGAAGGCAAGAATTTAAGCATTTAGAAGTCCTGGAAAAAGGAAACTTGACTTTGTTTTAGGATGGCCAGTTCTTATTACAGCAATATGGAGCTACAGGGAAAGAAGATAAGAAGAAATAAGAAACAACAATGAAAGAGAAAAATGAGACTTTATTATACCTTTTGAGGGAGATTTGTTTTCTCTTGAAAAAAAGAATAAAACATTAGTAATTGGGGAACTAAGTTTGCTTTTAACTTAATTATTTCTCTGGATTAATCTCAATTTAGTCGGTTTTGGTGGTTTTGTCAATATAAGCGATGATGATGAATGATCACTCTCACTGTTTAAAAGTAATTGTTAAAAAGCTATTATCTTGATGTTAAGCTATATGTGACCTCCATCTCTTGGGTTTTTAGTGGTTCTGTTTCTTTATCCTGTAGTTTGTAGCAATTCCCCACCATGTTTCTCAATTCCCCACCAAGTTTTTTTGTGGTTTTAGAAAATGCAATTTAAAAAATCCCCTTTGGGGGGCAAAAAAAAATATTCAAGGAAATATAGACCCAAGTAAAATAAAATACACACTTTCCTCCAAAATGTAAATTGGAGCCCACCAAGTATGTTAGGCCCAATGGAGGCTTTGCAGTCTCACTGTTGCTACATTGGAAGTGGATGGAGACAGACAGGGTTAAGGACTCTACTTTCTTTTCCAACAGACACCAAACATATTCAAGGATTGGTATGTTCTGGATATCAAACACCTTAGTTACTAACCTAGAGCGTGCAAAGATACAGCCAAAAACCTGATGGATCCAGCCACAAAAAGACCTTCTCTTCCTGTTGCAAGCAATGCTATCAAATATTTTTCCCCACTCAGCTTTTCCTGTCTCCAGAGATCTGTCTTCCTAAAGACTCTCTAGCATAGTGGTGTCAAACTCGTACCAGAGATATAAACTTTATAAAGATGATTTCAGATGCTGAATGGCAATAGGATTGAGTGTGATATGCAGAGGGGTAGTAGGAATAGAGATATCAGCACTGGTAATGAGACAGTCTTAATTTGGTACAAGAGGATTCAGTCCAGGACGATGCAAAGAATAAATGGAAATAAGTCGGAAGTGAGCAGTGACTCATAAAAGCACACTACCACCCACAATTTTGTTAGTCTTTAAAGGTACCACAATTAAGCAAACTCCAGAGCACGATGGAAGACAGGAGGGCCTGGCATGATGTGGTCCATGGGGTCGCGGAGAGTCGGACTCAACTGTGCGACTGAACATACAGGTGGAAGAAAACATTGCTGGGACTGTCTGTCTGTCTGTCTATCTGTCTCTCTCTCTGGCATGCTCTCTTTAGCTTCTCCCCCCCCAAAGAAGTCTGCAGGCAAACAAAAGCTTATAACTGGAAGAAAATATTGCTGGTCTTCTTAAAAGAGCTACTGAACTCCATTTCTCTCTCTCTCTCTCTCTCTCTGGCTCTTTCTCCTTCCCTCCCAGAGGAGGAGGGGGAGGAGCTCTCAGCCAATCAGAGAAAGGCTTACTCTCCTCTCCCAAGCAGGAAATAGGAGAGGCTGGGGAACAGGAAGGAGGAAGCAGCACAGAGCAACCTTTCTAGCCCAGATGAAAAAACCCACACAGGAAAGTTTTAAACTCTATTGCCTGCACTGGTTGCCCTGGGGGAGGCTCAGTCTCCCCTGGAAAATTGGGGGAGACAGCCCCGACCCCCCCCCCCGCTAGTTTATGCCTATCCTCATGGTCATCAATCTTCCCAGCCTTCCCCCTTCCCACAGCAGTTCTTTCTGAACCAGAGGAAATTTATTCTAGGATGCTCAAATAATTTGGCTGAGAAACTTGTGTCGGACTTATTTTGGAGTCAAGAGACTGCAGTGGGGAGGGGCAGAGGGCAAAATCAGTGGAGCTCATCTGAAAGAAGAGGAAGAAACCAGCAATTTTGCTCCCTTCTTCCACTCACCACTGTAATCTCCTGACCCGGGTGGATGGAAACTCTGCCAGGATCAGGAAAAGGGTTGCTAACATCCGGGTGGTACCTGGAGATCTCCCGCTACTACATTTGATCTCCAGATGACAGAAGTAAGAACAACAATTGGAACCGGCACCCTAACCGATGTAAAGCCCCCGTCTGAATGCACCCTGTAAGTGCTGAGGCCCCTCCCTTCCCCAAACCCCACCTCCAGAATCTCCAGATATTTTTCTACCCAGAGCTGGTAATACTAGTCAGGAAGAATTGCTGATGGGAGGGGAAAGCCAGGGGTATCCAAGGCCCTTGTGCCATCATTCTGTGGTCTTTGCACAAGATTCAAACAAGTGTAATCATTGTACATTTTAGTGCTTCAAATATGTGGGGTCACATGAAGGGCTCAGAATTGTTTTTTTGCTTTGGTTTTTAAACCCTTTTATAGGCCTGTTGGAGTCCAATGCTTGAATCCCTTACAATGCTAAGATATTGCAATGATTTGGCTGAGAAACTCAGATTTAGTCATTCTTCGCAATGCTGTATTTCTTTACACACAGTTCATGTTTATTCTACAATGCCTATCCTACCAACTAGCCCACCAGTAACCTCTAGTCATCACTAGCAATATTCAAATCTGGTGGGTACCTGTGGTGGTCTGAAGCTATAGAACAAAGTTTGAGTCCTCTGGGACCTTTAACACCAACAAAGTTTAATTCTGGGCATAAGCTTTTGTGAGCCTGCACACGAAAGTTTATACCCAGAATTAAACTTTGTTTTTCTTAGGGGTCCTGCTGGACTCAAACTTTGTAATATTCAAATCTGAATTCCATCTGCAGCATCATAAAACACTTTCATGAGAAACTAACATCTTAACAATAAAACCTCTTACCATCTTAAAACATCCGAACAATAAAAGCGAATAAACCAAGCAAATGGAACCTATAAAACCACATGTACCTAGTGTATGTTTCCAGCCACATCACTTATCATTCAGTCTCATTCTCCAAGAAGACACCCTGATACGTGTACAGACTACAAGCAGCCTTAATGCATGTCTAAATAGGTTTAAGATTTAGGTACATATCTAAAATGAAGGTGTCATTCTTGCTCTTCAAGACAGTCATAAGAAAGACTCTCAGTATTTTCTCTGGTCACTGCAATCCATGTCAAGACCGAGCTCATGATCCATTTTAAGTCTCTTTGGCTCTACTACACTTTTTATAGGATGAAGTCAGTGGCTCACAGTATGCATTCAACATGCAGCTCGTCTTCAAAGCTGTGGTCATTTGGCATGTTAACCTGATCACTGCAGGGTAGCCTTAGACCGACATCAAAGAAAGAATAATTTCAGAAGATCTCTCCACTCTCCCACATAAATAATAATTGCCTAAACATGCACTTTTACATTCAAAATGGAATGGGAAAAACAGTTCTCAGTGAAGGGTTACATAACCTGCCGGACACAGCTGGCTTCTCATCTTTTAAAGCTTATCCTGCCAGGCAGAGAGAATGCCATTTATGACCACTTACAGTTGAAAGGCCTGACCAGATAACAGCTACATGTGCTCATGCTTGGGTGCTTCAGTGCTTGGGAAATATTCTAGAAAAAAAAATAACTACCTTTCCTTTAACAGTCTCCAGCTCTTATAGTGAAAAGACAACAGTGTAGACCGTTCAGCACATGCTACCATGGTTGCCAACCTCCAGGTGGGGCCTGGGGATCTCCTGCTTTTACAACTGATCTCCAGCTGACAGAGATCTGCTCCCCTGGAGAAAATGGCTGCTTTGAAGGGTGGACTCTATGGCATTGTACCATGCTAAGGCCCCTCCCATCCCCAAACCCCGCCCTCTCCTGGATCCACCCCCAAAGTTTCCAGGTATTTTCCAACCCAGACCTGGCAACCCTACATGCTACCTTGCAATTATCCAGAGGCTCAGTAAGGAAAGAGCATGGCTTGAAGCTCTTGTGAGAGATACTGAAGCACTGAATCAGTGTAATTGGGCACTATTGGTTGTAGCTTTTTTTACCCTAAAGGAGACAAGGAAAGTTTCTCTCTGGATCAGCTAGTTCTGTCTCATCAGCAACTTACTGTAACAGGGATGAGGGGATGTGGAATGGTACAGTGTAGCACAATCTCGTCAGCTCTCAGAAGCCAAGCAGGGTAGGTACTTAGATGGAAGACCACCAAGGAAGACTCTGCAGAGGAAGGCAATGGCAAATCACCTCTGCTTAATCCCTTGCCTTAAAAACCCTATGGGGGTGGTTGCCATAAATCAGCTGCGATTTGACAGTACTTTAAACACACAATGGGGATAAGGCATCGTTTAGGCAACACTAAGTCTGCACATTTCCTTTTCTCCGAAACAGCATCAAAAGGGCCCATTCATACAATGCACATGACCAGTGCCATGTTGGAACTCCACTCAGGAGACTGAAAAGGTGAAGTTACAGGCCAAGGACAGCATACTATACACAAAATACGCTGTCCTAAATTGTAGCTAAAGTATTCTGTGCAGAATCAGCAAATGGGGGTTGTATCAGTCATGGATTTGGTTGAAATTTGCAGCAATTATCTATTTTAAATTGTATTTACAGCCAACTTTTTTTTCACTGAGGGGGCTTGACAGAACCCCTCTGGCAAGGTGTCCGTTCATATTTGCCATAAAACATGTGCTCATATTTGTTCCAATAGAGTGAGATGTATTTAAAAATAGTAATGCCTCATTTGAGGCACAGAAATCTCATTCCATAATGCAGGGTGCACTGTGCCCTTACATTAATAATGGATGTCCAAATGTTTATAGGAAATTTTTAATTTGCCAGAAACTTCCTTCTGATGAAGTGAGCTCAGGCCCACCAAAGCTGATGCTGGAATACTTTAAAGTACCTCTGGGCTCCTGGTTTGTTTTGCAGTTAAATAAAGGCATACCACTCATGTGACAATCTCTTTGGACGGCAAACCTTGCTTTGGTTTCTATGTGGGGCTCACGGTAAAGAGTCAATAATGACAGAACAGCAAAATAAGATTATTTGAGCACAGGACACAGTATACTATTAGTAGTATAGTTAACGAGCATCAAAGATATCAAGATTGCTACCTGAACATGTTGTAATTAACGAAATAACACAAAACAGCCAGTGCATTCTTGGGATGGAAATACTGAACCTATTGGTAGTAGTTCTAACTGGAATAAATTCTTTTGTAATCTTTGAAGGATTAATGTATTTGTTGCATTAAGCGCCCAAGCACCTAACACTAAAAACAAAAGCTGCGTATCATACTACAAGTATGATTTTGCTGCCAAATCCACTGACCTTGCACCAACTCACAAGTTAGATAATAAAAATTTTATTTTATCCTGAGTTTTGGCCACAAACACTCTTCATTAGCATAGGCTTGGAAATAAAAAAAGGGGTTGTAAAATGCTGGAAAGGAGCATGAAATCTGAGTCTAAGCCCAGAATAAACTGTGGTTTGTTTTGCAGTTAAATAAAGGCATACCACTCATGTGACAATCTCTTTGGACGGCAAACCTTGCTTTGGTTCTTATGTGGGGCTTACGATAAAAAAAGTCAATAATGACAGAACAGCAAAATAAGATTATTTGAGCACAGGACACAGTATACTATTAGTAGTATAGTTAACGAGCATCAAAGATATCAAGATTGCTACCTGAACATGTTGTAATTAACGAAATAACACAAAACAGCCAGTGCATTCTTGGGATGGAAATACTGAACCTATTGGTAGTAGTTCTAACTGGAATAAATTCTTTTGTAATCTTTGAAGGATTAATGTATTTGTTGCATTAAGCGCCCAAGCACCTAACACTAAAAACAAAAGCTGCGTATCATACTACAAGTATGATTTTGCTGCCAAATCCACTGACCTTACACCAACTCACAAGTTAGATAATAAAATTTTATTTTATCCTGAGTTTTGGCCACAAACACTCTTCATTAGCATAGGCTTGGAAATAAAAAAAGTGGTTGTAAAATGCTGGAAAGGAGCATGAAATCTGAGTCTAAGCCCAGAATAAACTGCGCGTGCACACAAACACACACACACACATTTCCATGGATGCCAGTGTTTCTGATTACCGCATCTTATGTAATGCATTATCAATTAATAATTCCACAGTCATACCATGAGGGTTGGCATGGAATGAAGCGGAAAGAGATTTGGATCTTATGTTGCAAATCAATAGAAAATTCAACAGCATGCTGCTGAAAACATATTTCCTCAGTACGTGTCTCAGGAGTTAGTAGGGACATTAGGAAAGATACAGGGCATTGTTTCTATGACAGTACTTTGTTTCCTGTTTAAACAACAGATACCACCATGGCAACATCACAAGTGCCTCGAAAGTTGATTTGGCCAAGACAACAACATATGAATTTTGAAATAAACACAGGTCAACTATCTATGCATAACAAAATACTTGAAGGAAAGGAAATCCACTGGCACAATCTAACCCACCCTTCATGTGAATGAAAGTGCTCCTGATAGTCCATACCATGTAACTGATATGGAATGCTTCTGGAATACAGAGATATGGCTTCTATATGATCAATTAGAATAAGCACACATTCCATTTTTGCATCCTTTACCTCCATTTGGAGGTTATGTGGTGATGAAGCACAATGCAGTAATGTGCCTATCATCAAATCAGATAACAAATATTGGGTTAAATGTAAAAAGAAAATCATTTGCCTTAGAAGCACAGAAGCAGTATAGCAGTATATCCTAAAAAAAATTAAAACAATTTTATTAGGATATATCAATAAGTCAAACCATATTTCATCTTACAAACTGTCTTATACCCCTTTCTCCTAATATCCCTCCCCCTTCTGACTTCCCGTAGTGCTTCAACCTCCATTCCAAATCTTATATTTGTTCTCTTTTTTCCATTTTTCAATAGTAAAACTCTACAGGTAACAGATATTTTAGCAGTATATCCTAAATTCAAAGTGTTCATGGTACTAATGTTAAGCTGGTAGGCAACCTATGTTTGGGCTGATGCAAACTGTTTGGATTATGTTATATTTCTGAATATGTTGTTTAATTTAAATTTGCCATTATAGTGACTGTGAATATTGTAGTCTGCTGTAATTCTGGCTGCTTTGCTTACTAAATACTGTTTTGGCTTTTATATTTTGCTCATTGTTCTGTTATTTTTATCTCAGCTGTTTACATTAAAATATTGCTATTATGTAGGGTTCCCAAGTACTTATCGTGATCTGGCGGGGGAAACATGCTCCCCGGCCGGACCATTCCTCCCTTCGCCAGGAAGTGACGCTGGGCAACGCTCTGGCAATGGAACTGAAAACTCGATGGTACCATCGAGCTTCCAGCCCCATTGCCAGAATGTCACCCGGCATCACTTCCTGGTGATGGCATGGTGCGGCGCATCTGTTGTCCCCGCAGGAATGATCCTGCGAGGACATCTGTGTCCCCCGCTGAATCACGGTAAGTACTTGGGAAGCTTGCTATTATGTGGTGCAAAAAATAGATTTAAGCCACAGACTGCTAGATTTTCAAATACTCTCTCGGTTCAGATATATAAATTTTCCACAATTTTCTCTTTTATGTAACCTTGTTTTGCAAAGTTTTATTATCCATACCCCTTGTGATTTAATAATGGTAAACCCAAAATACTCTTCTAGGCTCTTAAGCATTTCTTTTGTTCTCTGGGAATGTTCAAACATGAAAGTCTCACTGTCATCTAACGATCCCATAATAATGTTGTTGGAAATCCCATTTTTGATTATCCAAGAGTCCAATTCCTTGCCCTTTTCTGTTGGTTTTTCTTCCTCTAGGATTCTAGCAGCTCTTTTTTCTTCAAGAAGTATATGAAATCTTTTAAGCCAGCTTTTATCATTCTCAGCAGTAAGTTTTAGGATCTCCAAATATCTGCTTGATTTAGCCATCCTTATAACAGCAACATGGAGAAGAACAAAGGAGAATTTTAAAAAATAACAAAATAACAAGGGGATCTGCTAATCAAAGACTTTAAGTCCTTTTTAAACCATTAAGCTTAATCTAAGCTTCTGATAGACTCTGGGCCCATAACCTATTGGGTTAAATGTACAAATGTCATTTGTCTTGGAAGCAGAGAAGCTTTATGTCATTATCCCTGATCCTCCATGATTCCCAGTTAAGGGGAAAATGCTGTTCAAACAAATTACAAGGATTATCTGACTCCAACAGTAAAAAGAGAAAGCAATATTACTTACAAAAAAGAAGCACATCTTATATAACATATTCCTGTAGGTACATTTAAACTTATTGTGAACAGATTGACTTCAAAAAAGGTTAACTTGCTATAGCTCCAAGCCCAGATAAGAGAGAGAAGGTCCTATATGAGATGAACCAGAAGGCAAGTAACAGCCAAAGATGGCTCAACATCATCCTATGAGAGGCAAGTGGGGCCAACTGCCAAGTGTACCTGAGAGAATTTTCTTAACCCTTTCCATCCCAGATCCTCTTGCATGCAGAGTTACAACATCCAACACCTCATTGGCAGTGACCATATCATTTGCCACAAGGAAGGAAATAGAGAAGCCAAGTAGAGTAATATGTGTAAAGGGAAACGGCTTCTAAAGTTTAGTTTTGGGAATATAATGTTCCAAGGGGTGAGGCTTAACAACTTTGTGATCAGGGCTGCCATTTTAGTTTATTTTATTGCCGTACTTGGCAAAATGTGGAGTGAAGGCCTGTGGCTTTATATTAGCTTCATAATTAAGTCCATATTCTGTCATCTGAAGAAAATGAGGCCTTTCAGTTGTAGGTGGTCTTGGAATTTACAATTTCTTCTCTTTATAGTGTGTTTATTAGCATTTGAAAAATTCCCACTTAGCATATGTATAGTGCTTGAATGAAGGCATCACTACCCCAAAAAACTAAATATGTAAAAACAGTCTAGTTAGTGCACTATAAAATATTGTAATCATTCAATCAACAACAGGAGGGAACTGGCACATCAGAACAAAAAGAGAAGGCATCAGCCTTCTAAACCTGGCGCACTTTGTGCACACATTTAATAAGAACTGAAATTACACACAGTCCAAAGCTTATACACTTACCCTACAACTACTATTGTAAAAGTACATTATTACCAAATTGTAAGAAATTAAGGACAGTAGTTCTCAGCTCAGGCTATTTCCACACCTAGTGGCATACAACACATCCCTACTTTACGTGGGAGTTTCTACATGATACCATGTTCTTTCTGAGTACAGTTCGTTGGGTTTCCAGGGCTTTTGTCTTTAAGGCAGAGCAAAGGAAAACCTCCTTTGCTCTGACTTAAAGGAGGAAGAACACAACAACTGCAGAGAGAGTTTATCTGTGAATGCTCTGACTGCAGCCAATCCAAAGGGGGGGGGGTGGAACTTAGAGCTGCCTTCAGAATGGCAGTTCTCAGCTCTGGCATTCCCCCCTCCCTTTTAGTCTTTTAATAGGGCTTAAAAGAAACTCAGCTGCATGGCTCAGCTGTGAGCCACAGCTGAGCTGTATGGGGGCAGGGAGGAAGGGTTGCCAGGCTGTGAGGTAACCTGTACTGCCCCTACATGATTCTTTCAGGTCACTGTTTCTGCACAGACATGATAAACAGGAAAAAAGCAATGAGGTGCAGTATCAGCATCAAATGGTGTGTCCTCACATGCTTGAATCCCGCTTGCTGCTTCTTTTACAGCAAGGGCAGATTTTCCCACCCCATGGAAAAGCACAATTAGAAAAGATGCCTTTACACACGTATCCCCTGTTTTGACATATTTGTTGATTTAGTGTCCTTTCCCCCCTTTAATTAATATCAAAACAACTGTTGACCATATAACTTTAGCTTGTTATTTAGTTTTGTTTTTTCATAACTTAAAACATCTTCATCATGTCACATGTAAGGTTGCTGTTCAGCCTGTCTATAAGTTTGAACTCCACTTTCCATTCCAGTGTATTTGAAAAAGTGTGTATATATACGAAAGCTCATACCATAAATAAACTTTTGTTGGCCTTAAAGGTGCCACTGGACTTTAATTTTGTTTCCCCTGTAAGTTCGTTAATTCAGGAGATAACTTAACATAAGAACATAAGAGACGCCAATGTTGGATCAGGCCAAAGGCCCATCCAGTCCAACACTCTGTGTCACACAGTGGCCAGAAATACCAGTGCCATCAGGAGGTCCAGCAGTGGGGCCAGGACATTAGAAGCCCTCCCACTGTTGACCCCCCCCAAGCACCAAGAAGACAGAGCATCACTTGCCCCAGAGCCCCTAGCTATACCTTGTGGCTAATAGCCACTGATGGACCTCTGCTCCATATGCTTATCTAATTCCCTTTTGAAGCCGTCCATGCTTGTAGCACTTACATTATGAGATGTTCTGTGTTTTCATTGTGAACTAAATTTCTCATTCGTCCTAATCGGAATTCACTTTACATTTCCCATGTAAGTGTATGCCATCAGGTCTCCCTGTGAAGACTGCTATTTGTTCAAACTTCAGATTATCCCAATGCCTTGAAAGACCATTATGTGAAAAATAAGTTGTGCTATATATATGTATGAACTGTCAAGTCACAATCAATTTATGGCCATCCTAGTAAGGGGCTTTCAAGGCAAGTGAGAAGCAGAGGTGGCTTGCCGTTGCCTTCCTCTGCAGTCTTCTTTGGTGGTCTCCCATTCCAGTACCAACCTTGCTTAGCTCTGAAATCTGATGTGATCAGGCTATATCATGCCACCTTCCCTCTGGCTGTGTGTATTATTGGAACTGAAACATATAGGCAACATTTGGATTTACTGTATGCAATACATTTTCACACTTAAGTTTTGAAAAATTGGGTAGGGAAGTTAATGGAAAATGGCTAGAAAGAGAAACTTGTCTTTGCAATGTTAGAATGATCTGATCCAAACATGAGGCTGTGTTTCTGCAAAGCCCTTGGATTCCTCTCTGCAGACTATGGCTCCTGTTTGCATAGCTAGCTTTTTGGACACAATAATCTTCACCTGTTTTTTCTGAGGACTTTTCCAAATGCACATAAGGCAATGCAGTGATGAATATAGTCCTCACAAACTAGGCTTCTGTTGAATATTAGTTTTAAAGAAAATGTCCCCATTGCACAGTATGGATCACCAGCAAACGAACAGTTTGAACAACAATCTTTCAGGATAGATGTCTCTCCCCCCCGCCCCAAAAATAAGAATAAAAAATAAAGAATTTGGAATACAAATATCTGCTCCACACTTCTGCGTGGTCTGCTGAGAAAAGGAAAATAATTGAGCAGTATGTTGAGAGTCTCCTCTTTCTGGAAAGAAGCTGCCTCTTTGTAAAGTGGCCTTCAAATGACCCACCAGATCTCAGCGTGTGGTGTCTATTAATAAATAGAACGACAGTGAATTCTTGCAAAAGCTGTGACATATATCACCGCTGGATGAGATACACTATTTTATGCAGAATCTGCTGAATTTTTCTTCATGTTGCTATGCTTGGCAAATGCTCCCAATTAGAAGCTCTAGATCTGAGCTTTGTTAGCTCAGAGTCATAGCTGTAGTATGATCTAGGGACATGCCACTGTATATGTCTAGTCTCTTCCATGTAAAGAAACAGACTGGAACAATGCTTACTTTCTGAAAATTGTATAGCCTATTATGAAACTGTGAAGGTGTTCAGAGCAGTGTTCCCTCTAAGCTGAGTTAGTGTGAGCTAGCTCACAGTTTTTTAGCTTCCAGCTCACACATTTTTGTCTTAGCTCAGGAGGGATGGCTCCAGAGCAAACTAATTTATGCAGTAGCCAAATCGCTTGCTCACAGCTTTAATGCTAGTATCTCACAGGAGAATTTTTGCTCACAAGTCTCCACAGCTTTGAGGTAGTATTGGTTCAGAGCAAACATAAATGTGAAAGCAGAAGCCCCTACAAACAATTTTCATCATTTGTTAGGTTGGAGCAGTGTTCCCTCTAAGCTGAGGTAGTGTGAGCTAGCTCACAGTTTTTTAGCCTCCAGCTCACATATTTTTGTCTTAGCTCAGGAAGGATGGCTCCAGAGCAAACTAATTTATGCAGTAGCCAAATCGCTCACTCACAACTTTAATGCCAGTCGCTCACAAAGTAGAATTTTTGCTCACAAGACTCCACAGCTTAGAGGGAACATTGGAGTAGGCTCCCCCCCAGAGGTGGCAGTGGAGATGCTGAATTAGACAGCTAATGAATTCAGAGTGTAATTCCACAGTGTAATTCATTTCAGTTGAAGAGCACAATGAAATCAAATCTGTTTAGACTAGGAGCTTCAGCGGGGCAGAGACACTGGAAAATGGCATAATGCAACACCACAACGTCCCTTCTGAGCACATAAATAGAAATGATGTCACAAGGTTGTGCAGTGCTCTAGGAAATTTCCTATAGGAGTTTTTACCATAGAGATCTGAAATCCTTAGACCACTGGATGAAGCTGCGACATCACTTTGGAGTATATACCAAGAATTGATGCCGTGGCTTTGTGCAATGACAGCTCTTCTCCAGTCTGGTCCCACGGAGCAGCAGGAGGAGGAGCCAGAGGACTCGAAGCAGGATGTTGCCGGCCATATTGGGCAACCCGGTGTTCCTAATTGAGGCTGGAGTAGCTCTGCATAGGATGACACTGTAAGTGGCTTAAATCTCATTCTCTCATTCAAGACAGGCCCGTAGCTATGGCCATTTGGGGCTCCACCCCTTTTCTTAAAGGGAAAGACCAACAGGAATTCGTCCAGGAGGCTCGGAGAGGGCTGAACAGCCTGAGATAAGCAGGAAGACAGACGTTTGGCTATGGTGTGGCTTGGGGAGGGGTTAAATACACTGACAACTTTTTTGGTGCGCTTCATGGGCGGGATGGGACGGATCAGAGATGGTAGAACGACGTTCCCCAGATGTTGCTGTGGGATCGTGCCCATTTGCTCCGGCCCAGATCCGTCCTTCTCCCGGCCCAAACGGCTCGTATGAACAGGGCCACTGTCTACCAGTCAAATATCTGACTGTGACAATTCGTAATAATAATAGTAGTAGTAATAGTAGTGGTAGTATAGGAAACAGATATAAGATCCCAGCTATCACTCTTGAAGGAACATTGTCAACACCTCACAGTGCGTGGCCCAATCTGACTTTTCCAAATAAACTTTTACAAGCAAGCCCCTATGGCTGGCTCTAACACTGATATCAAATGAGTATTCCAGTTCATAGAGTTCACATTTATTTCTCAATAAAGAAAGAGCCATTGAAAATCCATGGTTACTGGGCGTGTTCAGTGCCTTTCCCCCTCATATTCCAAAATCAATTCACAAAGATGATGGCCAACATCCCCTTCCCCAGTCTTCCGCACTGTGAATGAGATTTGCTATGAAGTATGAAGGTAAATTAGTTCAGTAGTAAGCAGAAATCCATTTTGATTGAAGTAGAAAGTAAATGGATACAGTTTGAAATAGCAAATAGGCCTTTTTTTTTTTTGCTTATAAGTCTAAACCAAATAAACAAAAGACATCACGCTGACAAAGAAGGTATTTGAATTGGCGCTTTCTGGTGTACTGCTCCATTTCATCATTTTCTGTAACACTGTAGTTTTGTTTGATGATAGACTGTCCAATCTGTTTATCTCTGGCAAAAAGGATGATCCATTCCTTGCATGAAATGTTACACAGAAAGAGGCAGTTAAGGACTTTGAGCAGACTGTGTTGCTGTGGGGCTTTTGGAAACGTTATTGAACAGGTTCTCACTTCTTAGAGGCTCGATAGAGGAGACTGCCATCTCTTTTATATGGTGGATTTTCTGGTCAAGCCACCTAAATGACTGTTCAGGCTGCGCAATGACTGAAGGGTTAAATAAATCTGAGTCAAGGAAAATACCAAAACCAAATATCATGAGGTTTTCCCTCACCTCATATGGTCCACAAGCATCTACTTTTCTCGTATCTGGTGGTCACTTCCCTAAGCACATCTCCTTTAAATCAAAGAGCCAATCCTACCTTTCCACCACTTCACTGGAGCTTGTGTTACTTAGGAACAATGGAATTATTTGGTTAGCAGAGTGGTCAAGGCACACAGCACAGCAGAGTCTATCTGGTTAGTGAGTGGGCTGCCCAGAAACAAAGTTACACACTGAGCCTCTTTGTCTTTGTAAACTAATATGAGTCCTTTATTGTAAGGAGCTCCAGTCTAGGCAGGATAGAGTAGAGACAGGTTCTTAATCTAGTCTAACTAGCTAAGTTGGACAGAAATAAAGGAGGCATCTTCTGCTCTCATGCAGCCCAGATGGAGAAGGCTAGCTTAGCGTGGAGAGAAGGTGTTAGATCGGAAGGAAGGAAGTTTCCCTAGGGCTGCTAGCCTCCAGGTGGTGCCTGGAGGGCTCCCGCTTTCACAACTGAGCTCCAGCTGACAGAGATCAGCTCCTCTGGAGAAAATGGCTGCTTTGAAGGGTGGACTCTATGGCATTGGGCCATGTCATGCTGAGGCCCTTCCCCTCCCCTCCCCCAACCCTGCCCTCTCCCAGATCCACCCCCAAAGTCTCCAGGTATTTTCCAACCCAGACCTGGCAACCCTACGTTTCCCTGAGAGTAGTAATGTACACATCAAAGGGATAGCTGCAGCGGAGAGAAGGAAAGGATGTCCAGTGTCCTAGCCTATCTGTCTCTCTGTCTCCCTCATAGTCCCCCTCTGAAGGCTGAGGCTAAGAGACAGCACAAAGTCCTTCACTTCCAACACAGAAGTGTTGGGGTCTGCAGGGAGTGCCCAGCTGGAAATGGCTGTTCCCATCATAAGAGGATGATTAGCTTGGAATGTCTTTATGGTGCCCAATGGTAGCCATTTTGTAGTGGTGCCCACTACCTTTCTCCATCCCCTCAGCAGCAAATCCTATCAGATTCTGCCTTAAGAGCAGTTTGTAGAATTGAATTTCTATTTTTTTAAAAGCAAACCCTTAAAATCTTTGACCAACTGCATGAGAGCCAGTTTGGTGTAGTGGTTAAGTGTGCGGACTCTAATCTGGGAGAACCGGGTTTGATTCCCCACTCCTCCACTTGCACCTGCTGATGTGACCTTGGGTCAGTCACAAGCTCTGGCACAGCTGTCCTTGAAAAAGAGCAGTTTGTGTCAGAGTTCTCTCAGCCCCACCCACTTCACAGGGTGTCTGTTGTGGAGAGGGGAAGGGAAAGGAGTTTGTAAGCCACTCTGAGACTCCAAGTGAAGGGCGGGGTATAAATCCAATCTCTTCTCTTCTTCTTCTTCATAATCACAGTGACTGTCTCCTCTTTAGGGATACCGAACATGAAAACTAAAAACCGTGCAGACAAATGGAACATTCTTGAAAATGACTTGCTTTGTTTGTTCTAGGCTGGGTTCTGCCTTCTACTATGTGAAGGGTCTTTCTCTGGTTAGTTGAAGGGAGTTGCAACTTGATTTCTTTTACTTTCCTTGGGTCCCCCCCCCCACCAGCAAGCAGAATAGTTTTAAAAAGTAGGAATAATTTAAGATCTTTCCACTGAGATCCAACGGCTGTTTGGCTCCTTCTCTCTAACTTTGATTATCCCTCTGCACTACTCATAGCCAGTGAGTTTGGACCTAGTTATTCATGGGCAGTATGTGTGATTTCTGAGATGCAGAAAGGTCTGTCTGAGGTCAGATTTCCCAACTTAGAAGAACTGTAAAAGGAGCTAAATAAAATAAAGTTAGTGAAAGCATTACAAGCTGTAACATTGTAAAGGACTGTGTGCAGTCTCCAGGATTTTTTTTTATTGTCGGGATTAAATAACAAAGTTCTCCTGAAAATATTCTCAACATTTTATCTTAACAGAAATATTTACAGCATCAAGCACAAATCCCATCAGAGGGTTTGCAGTGGAAAGCCAAATCAATAGATGGAATTTGGCACTTGTATAGAAAGACAGCTTGACAAGGGACTGTCAATAACTTTGACATGTTTTTCTAATGAGTTCTAATAAGATAACGATGCTTCTGTAATTGCTGCGTGCGCTGACTCAAGGCATTTGTTTTCAGTTATATTGAATGTGATCTGTAGGAATGCAGTGGTAAAGGACTGTGCTAATTGCACTCTGTTCATCTACTTATGAGAGAACAGAGTAGTTCTGGAGTAAATGTTGTCTTTAAACAGTACATTCTTCCTTAGTTTGTAAGTCAAAGCCAGCTGAACAGTCACTGCCCCGTGGGCTTTTAATTTTTATTCCTCTGAATGTAGATAACTTTTGGAGCCAAAGCCCACACAAGTATCATAGCAGATCTACATCCAATTCGAGCAAGACTAGTTCACTTCGAATGCTTTGTAGAAAAGCATAGCTTCAATAGTCAGTGGTCTTTTCCACACTAGACCTTAAATCCTGGTTCAACCTTGTCCATGAACTTACATTCTGCACTACATGAGAGTTCACCCACGTAATTATCTCAGGGTATTTTTACATTCTACACTACACTCAAGTTCACCCCTGTAATTATCTTGGGGTATATTTTGTTTCCACATTACATTGAGGTCACCCAGGTTTCGCCCCACACTTGTTCCGGGAAAAACGGATGCTGTTAAAACCAGGGATAAATGCAAGGTATTGTGTCGCAAGTTGAACTCTGGTAAAACCAGGGATGAGATCCAAGTGCGGAAACGACCAGTGTACACAGGAAGTTTGTGGCAATCTCTTTTTGTAGCTTCTGCAGCTAAGAACAGGGATGCCAAGAACTTTGCAAAAAAGGCAATCAACATTTCAACGTGACCTTGTATGAAATGCCCATGGAGGGAGTTAAGTTGACCGTATCTTTTGAAACCCCCCACCCCCAAAGATCTGCTCACAATCCACAGGGAGCAGTATGGTGAGCAGTTCTGCATCTGTTTAATGGCAGCATTTGGTATGACAGCTGGCTGGATTAAAGAATTGATGATTATGGGATGTGTCTTTTAAAAGCAGCATAAGTTAGAAAGTGTGTGCTGCTATGGCACCTGCACAGTTGGGGGCATTCATTCACTTGGCACGATTCTACCATCTTCTCCTCTTCCTTTGCTTTCCCCACAGCCAGCCTTTCTTTTCTTTCCATTTCAGTTTCAGGGGATCCAACCCATAGGAAATGGGACCCACATATATAGCTGTTCCCACCCTGTCTTTATGTTTGTCCTGTTACAGAATATACACCCTGTTTTACATTAGAGCCACAACCATCAAACACAGAATTAGAGACCTCCCATGTGAAACAGCCCCATTCTCCACATAGTCCCTTCTCTGGAAGCAAATAGGCTGCAAGTGAAAGTTCTAGCCATCTGGTGGGAAGAAGTACCACGGCAGCCAAACCAAATAGCACTGTTACCTATGCTTTCTCCTTCTGATTAGAGAGTTTTCTGCACTCCAGATTCAGGACTGAACACAGAACTCCACATTATAGATCAATTTCATGGCTGAACTGCAGACTGAAAGGTTGGTAGTTCAGCAGTTCGAGACACAAGTGCTGCATGATGGAGTGAGCTCCCGTCTCTGGTCCCAGCTCCTGCCATCCTAGCAGTTTGAAAGCAAGAAATTGCAAGTAGATAAATAGGTACTGCTTCAGTGGGAAAGTAACAGCATTCTATGTGCCTCAGGGTCTAGTCATGCCGACCACATGACCATGGAAATGTCTTCAGATAGTGCTGGCTCTTTGGCTTGGAAATGGAGATGAGCACCACGCCCTAGAGTTGGATTCGACTGGCTTTCGAGCAAGGGAAACATTTACCTTTACCTTTACTATAGTTCTCAGTAACCATACTTTTAATAACGATGTTGGTTGGCTGCAGTTAAATGTCAGCCTCTGACATGCCAACATATCAGACCGTACATGTCTTATGACTGTACGTCACCTGGAAGCTAAAGTATGATTTCTTTTTAAGACTTTGGTTTAATGAGAGATGAACACCCCTATGCTTGACACCAAACAAATTACATTTCTGAGTATACGTCAAGGACTCGAAAACATTTTGGCATTCAGCAGTACACAGAGGTTTATTATTAGAACCCCTTTCCCCCATAAATTACTTCCCCTCTCTTCCTCAGCAGGATTTCTTGCTGGGGCTTATAGAAACTGTAGTCTTTGTAGATTTCCAAATAGAATCAAGCTAAGAAAACAACAATGCGCAATCAACCCCAGCAATCCTGCAAATTCTGAGGATGCACAAATGGCAGCCACAGGACACTTTGCTATGTAAGGATGAATACTGCCAATTGCATAGATGCAAATGCACTCCTAATACTGCTCAGTTTAAACAGTGAACAAACTATCTGCATGGGATATCCAATGACCACTGTGAATGGAGGACTTCAGTGGTACTAATGAAAACTGTAGCAGCACTGCTTTAGCTTTAACTACATGAAGTCATTTTTTTAAAGGAAAGACTAGATGCGTCATCCTGTTTTGTACCTGATTTGAGGACTTATTCTATGTGATCATAGCAGCCAATGAAATAGATGTTGTTATTTTTTTTTTAATTTCATTGGCTGCTATGACCACATAGAATAAGACGGCTGAAAATGACAAACTGTCATCATTGATGAGAGGGACAGGAGACTTAACATTTCAAACGACGTGGGAAAAACTGTATGACTGGTACAATACAAATGCATAGTTTAAAGTAATGAAGTTTTTGGTATTATTAATCTCTTTTAGAGCGATGGAAGCCATGGTACAAAGATAAGAGTATACAGACACTTGAGCAAACTCATAGAAAGCGATTTAAAAAATGGTTTTAAATATGGCAATAGAGTTATAAGATAATATACTGATCTCTCTGTATGTTTTATGTATGTTAGTGGATGTTTGTTATATGTTGTAGGTATGTTTGTTTGTGTATAATATGAAAAATAATAGAAGTGTACCTAATGGGTACTTAAAAAAAGAAAAGAAATAGAAGTTGTTATTTGACCTTTTTCTTGTATCAACGACATCTTATGTTTGTTTAAATGAACAAAATAATCCAGAGGCATTTGCCAAACTTCTTTGCTTGTTCTATCCATCATAAATTGGGCCATAATGAGTTTTCCATGAATTATGGATATCATTTAACTCCTACTGACCAACTCCTACTGCATCAGTGTGGTAGAACGGTTAGAGTGTCGTACTAGGATCCTACAGATTCCAGGTTCTAATCTGCCATGGAAGCTTGCTGGGTGACCTGGGGCCAGTCACACTCCTTTCAGCCTAACCCACCTCAAAGAGTGGATAATGTTGTAAGCCACTTTGGGGAGAAAAAATGGGGTATAAATGAAATAAATTGAGGCCCCAGTCACACGGGCCAGATAACGTGGGGGAGAGGAGGCGTGGCTGTTTGCCCCAGAGCAAAATAAAGGGTGGTAGCCCAATCACACAGTCTCCTGAGTCTCCATGTTTCAGCTGTTAGCTGGCAATCTCACGGCGATGCTGCAGCGTGGCAAAGAACACCCCGGCGCAATCATACAAGCATTTCACGTTTGTGCACGTGTGCAGTTCCGTGGAGCAGCACTGCTTTCAGTTTCGTGTTCATGTGCATGTGCTTACGAAAAACATCCGGTTTGTGACGGGACGTGGATGGGCACCAGATGCCACAGGATAGTAGCGCTCCCACGATCAGACGCCTGCCTGTGCCGTGCATTTTCTGAATACTAGTGCACTTTCCTTGGAACTTTTTAATTCTGCATCTTTGGTGGGATGCTACGGGTTGGCCATGGGTGCGCTACGTTTCCCAGATGTTGCGGTTTGATCGCGCACCAAGAATCCGCCTGACACTCGTGCCTTTAGCATGGCAAATCCTCCGTCTGACCGGGGCCTGTATTTCTTTTACCGACTTTCCCCACACTAGATATTTTATGGAACTTCCTCCCCTGCCTCTTTCTG
>NW_015159829.1:67704-68253 GCF_001447785.1 Gekko japonicus
AGCAGCAAGAATATTATATGCAAAATACTGGAAACAAATGGAAGCACCAAAGAAGCAGGAATATGTGAATAAACTGTTGGAGACGGCTGAAAATGACAAATTGTCATCGTTGATGAGAGGGACAACAGACCCAACATTTCAAAAGACGTGGGAAAAACTGTATGACTGGTACAATACAAATGCATAGTTTAAAGTAATGAAGTTTTTGGTATTATTAATCTCTTTTAGATAAATAGAAGCCATGGTACAAAGATAAGAGTATACAGACACTTGAGCAAACTCATAGAAAGCGATTTAAAAAATGGTTTTAAATATGGCAATAGAGTTATAAGATAATATACTGATCTCTCTGTATGTTTTATGTATGTTAGTGGATGTTTGTTATATGTTGTAGGTATGTTTGTTTGTGTATAATATGAAAAATAATAGAAGTGTACCTAATGGGTACTTAAAAAAAGAAAAGAAATAGAAGTTGTTATTTGACCTTTTTCTTGTATCAACGACATCTTATGTTTGTTTAAATGAACAAAATAATCCAGAGGCATTTGA
>NW_015159829.1:68573-96637 GCF_001447785.1 Gekko japonicus
GGGGGGAGGTGTGGCTGTTCGCCCCAGAGCAAAATAAAGGGCGATAGCCTGATCACACAGTCTCCTGAGTCTCCGTGTTTCAGCTGTTAGCTGGCAATCTCACGGCGATGCTGCAGCGTGGCAAAGAACACCCCGGCGCAATCATACAAGCATTTCACGTTTGTGCATGTGTGCAGTTCCGTGGAGCAGCACTGCTTTCAGTTTTGTGTTTGTGTGCATGCGCTTATGAAAAACATCCAGTTTGTGATGGGACGTGGACGGGCACCAGATGCCACGGGATACCAGCGCTCCCGCGATCAGACGCCTGCCTGTGCCGTGCGTTTTCTGAATACTCGTGCACTTTCCTTGGTACTTTTTAATTCTGCATCTTTGGTGGGATGCTACGGGTTGGCCATGGGTGCGCTACGTTTCCCAGATGTTGCGGTTTGATCGCACCCCGAAAATCCACCTGACATTCGTACCTTTTGTGTGGCAAATTCTCCGTGTGACCGGGGCCAAAGACTGGAAGTGTTGAACAAGTAATGCTTATAAGGGCATTCAGGCTCTATGCTCCTGGTTCTTTACAGTCATTCCACCACCTTAGATATTCTCCATAATGTATGTTAAAGGACAATTTTTGTTGGATAAACGATTGCGTCCACAACTCCTAAATGGACATGGTTGGCATACAACTCTGAATTATACTAGATTCAGTGGTGAAAGCAGTAACTGTCTATCTACCAGATGCCTTTCAGTTTCCCCAGCATGTACTGTCCAACAGTTCCCATTCTCCCCCAAGTAGATTTTGTTTCATTTCCATGGAGAGGAGAGGGAGTTATCACCTATGCTGGACTAAAATAATAACTTTGGTTGACCTTGTCTCTCCCATTTAACGTTTTAAGTGCTGCAGCTGCAAGCTTTCTGATCCGTCAACCTTCAGGCTACGCTGATATGTTTTTTTCGTTATATCCTGTCGTCATCACCAGAACTGTGGCCAGAAGTGTTCAGTTAGGAGAAGGGGGCCCATAAACAGGATCAGACCTCTTGGGTATTGGCAGCAATGACAAGAGTTATGTAGCTGATTTCATGTCAAATAAAATAAAATGTGGCTTAGCGTGGGAAGGTAGGGACTGAGCGTGGGGGTGGAGAGAATAAACAGAACTGCCAGTGGGCTCTTTCTGCTTGGCTAATGGCCCAGTTACCCCTCAACCTTTTGCTCTTCAGAGGAGGCGTCTTTCTTTCTTTCTTTCTTTCTTTCTTTCTTTCTTTCTTTCTTTCCACAAAATTGCTTTGTATATAAAATATAAAAATCAATGTAATGTGAAGAGCAGACCACCTCACTACACATAAAAATAATGTTACACTTAAAAAAAAATGCTAAATGGCTAGGGAGCAACACTTAGAATAAAGTTTGTGGAGTTTATAGTTGATAACATAACATGAATCAGAAATTTGGCCCGTTCTCTCAAAGGGGTCAATGCTAAAGTAGTTTGGATCTGTTGAGCATTGCTTCCTAAAATCAAGAAACAATAGTAGCACTTCACTCCAGACCATAAATGTCTATTTTTCAATACAACGTTTATGTTTGGACCAAAACTCAGGCAGCTTGTTTTAAAAATATGAACCCTTCTGCTTCTGCCAATGATAACCTGTGTAGAATGAAAACCTATCAAGACACTGGGATTGTTTAGGCTAGAAAAGAAGATCAAAAAGGCTGTACTGATAACTTGGGTGCATTAAAAAAAACCACATATGAAAGTGAAGGAGCAATTGTTAATATACACTGAGGACAGGACAAGAAGCAATGGGTTTAAGTTCTGTGGATGTGGTGTAGAGAACATTGGACAAGGATTCATCCAGGAAGCTCAATGGGTCAGATTGAGAGCCACTCACTCTCCTTCAGCCTAACCTGCCTGTCCACGTGGCAGTAAGGGGAAAATACTACCAGACAGAGAACCCAGAAGAGGAGAGAACCAAGTACTCTGCCCTCAGTTATTTGAAGGAAGGGTGGGGGAAAATGTTTTTCAGGCTGGATCGATTTAACAGAAGAAATGCTTGACTATAATCACCAATGGAACAAAATGGTTTAGAGAGGGTTTTTTCTTGAGGGGTTTCACACATGGTTTTGATGGATAAGCTAAGTCTTGACGCTTTAACTATAGGTTGTCATATATTCAGGTCAGGGAGTTGAACGACATAACCATGTTGGTTCTATTATTAAAGTCTAAAATAAGAGACACTGCTCATTAATCCATTCTCAAAACTGATGGCGTTTCAGGTTGTTCGTGTTTTAATAGTCCATTACACATTATCAGGACAGACAGTAGGTTTAGAAAGGTTTAACACTATAAATTGATTAATTTTTGTTGTTCAGTCGCACAGTCGAGTCCGACTCTTTGTGACCCCATGGACCAGATCCCAGCAGGCCTTCCTGTCTTCCGCCGTCCTCTGAGGTTTGCTCAATTTTATGTTCGTTGCATCTGTGACACTGTCTAACCATCTCATCCTTTGCCATCCCCGTCTTCTTTGATCTTCAATCTTTCCCAGCATCAGGGTCTTCTCCAGTGAGTGCTCCCTTCTCATTTGGTGGCCAAAGTATTTGAGCTTCAGTTTCATTATCCAGCCTTCCAGGGAACAGTCAGGATTGATTTCTTTTAGGATTGACTGATTTGATCTTCTTGCAGTCCAAGGGACTCTCTAGAGTCTTCTCCAGCACCATAGTTCAAAAGAATCTATTCTTCGGCGCTCGACCTTCCTTATAGCCCAACTCTCGCAGCCATACATGACCTAATATTATTGCTACTTGTAACTACTTTATCAGGTTGGAATAGGGTAAACCACTACCAATCATTCCAGCTTATATCCAGACCAAATGTGTTGTCTAAGGTTGATTTACACATACAGCCCAACCAGAAATTCTGTACCTATACTGAGGGAATGTGTACCTGCAGGTTCCTCCAGAAGTTCTGATCTATGATGTGGGTGGGTAGCACTCATGTCATTTGTAGGCATGTAATGTATCTCTGTGTAGATTGGGTGTAAGAGTACATATATAGCCATGTCACCATACAATTGGGAACCCTGGAAAAGCTGAGCTCCCAACCATGGGATAAAACCTCATGTACATACACTTGGATGTGTTAAAGATCTATGCACACTTCCCCATGAACATGCTTTGCTTACTCCCTCCCACATGAATACATTCACCAGAAAAATGTGGAAAAATCCATTACGTGTAAATCCTATTCCTGCTACTCTCCCCCTGTAAGAAGGGTGGAAATATATCACAATTCTGCCATGCATATGTACTTGTTCCATTGCATCAATGAGATAGGAAGCATCATCTTTAAGGTTTGGTGCTTGGAGTACACGTGGAAACAAGCTCAAAATCTGAAAGGGAAATGGTCACATGTTGAACATTTTCTCTATAGCCATCTAGAATGGAAAGGGGAGCTTTTATGGAAAGGAAAGCTTTGATACAATGAACAATAGGATGCTTATTTGATCAGACACAGTGTGAGGAAGATTGCTGAAGCTGCACTTACCCTCTGGGCATGCCTTTGATCTCTTTGCTTCTATTAGTTTTTTTTTTTATAAAGCTTTTCAAACTAACATCTAACTTGATAATATATCAAGTTTTTCCCAACAGGAGAGTCTTCCCGTGTGTGTGTGTGTGTGTTTTAAACCACTCCCATGTCTTCAGCAAAGATAATCCCTTGCTCCTCCACTCACAAAATGAAAAGGATACTCTCAGGGATATGCTTTTTTTTTTTTTTAAGCCAGCAAAAGTTATCTGGCAGATGTTCACATTTAGAGGGAGCTGTGAGATTTCCAAGCCGCACAGAAGATGGCTACTGCCTACTCCCACCTTCCCCGCACGGCACTTCCCATGGCTTCCTCACATGTCCCTGGCCAATATTCAGCTGCTGCAGGTTTTTAATTAGAACCATGTTTGATTCCCTGACTGAACCCGGCTGGGTTACAAACCATATTATGAATCTTTCAGGCTCCTCATGCCCAGTAAAAATATTATGAGATAGCACTTTATGGCCTTTCCAAATACAAAAATATAAAATAAAATAAAAATCATGCTCCTTTGAACATTTTGTGCAAAGTAACCTAATACAGCACTTTTGAGAAAACAGGGATTCAGTTGTGGGCTTTATAGCATAGTGTACACTGTAGATAGTACATTTTGCCATCTTGGTTTGACTTCAGCAGTCTGGCTGACTGAGTTGGAGAACCATCTTTCTGTGTAAGTAAGAGATTTCATTTAAAGCACAAATGAAATTTTTCTTTGTATTTCTTGTTATAAGCAGGGCTATTCTTTAATAAATAGGAAAACGAGGGCTTTTTTGGCAGGAATAGCTTGGCTGGAAAAAGGGGAGAAAAGGCAAGTTCATTTTTTAAAGGATTTTTTTTAGGATTCATTAGGATTGGCTACATTAGGGGTGTGTGGCCTAACATGCAAAGGAGTTCCTGCTACAAAAAAGCCCTGGGTTTTGACAACAAACAAGGTAAACAGAATAACAAGCAAAAGGTGGGTGTGGCTGGATAACCACACTTCTGGTAACATGGGGGTGCGTTCTAATGTGCTAATGAGCTGTGCTGTCAGGGGTGTAGTCCAATATGCTAATGAGTTCCTGCTGTTGGGTGTGGCCTATTATGCTAATGAGTTCCTGCTGGGCTTTTTCTACAAAAAGAGCCCTGGTAAGGAATTGCAGTTGGAACTTCCTTAATGAAGATATGACTCAAACCACATTCTTTTGTGAATCTAGCAAAGTCTTGGAGCCACACAGAATTATTTTTGGAGGGAGAGTCATGCAATCTGCTGCAGTTAGAATAACAAAGAGTCAGTGGCAGCTGAACGACAAACTTCATGCATCTGATGAAGTGAGCTCTGGCTCACGCACACTCATGTCGCAACAAACGTATTCAGTCTCTATGGTGCAATTTCAGAATACCTTCTGACAATTGGGAAGGGTTACAAATTGTGACAATTGGGAGGGGTTATTCTGGTGACTCAGTATGTGGCATCTCATGGTTATTTTCCGATGCAGCAGGGCAAGGGAATGACTCAGCAATTGTATAACTGGCACAAATGTCATCCGGACAGAACAGTCAGCTGACCTTCTTGCCAAATGGGATCGTCCTGATTGGTATTTCTGTGAACTGTTTCATTGCAGGGTAAGGGCAGTAACTTTGCTTGTGCATGCTGCTAGGAGGGCAGAGGTTGTAAGTTCCTTCCAATTTTTCCCTTTTACCTGCTTTGAAAAATGGCGGGGTAGAGAAGTGTGTGTGTGTAGGGGGGGGGTGTACTGAAGCCATGGCTTGGTCCATGATAGGCAGTGGGCTCATTTTTCCTGCAGGGATAGAGACAATTACTTTGCTTGTACATGCTGACAGACAGTCAAGGCTGGAGTCATTAAGGGAAGAGTGGGGATGCTTTGCTATTCTCAGTGATAGGCAGCCCAGCTGCTCTGCAGACTAGGGGAAGGGAAACAAAGGCACAGGCTTGGCTCAGATCACCTCCTTGTGCAACAGACAACTGCTAACTCATGATGTATTTAAAAGCCGTTTCAGAGGATAGTCATGTTAGTCCGCAGAACAAGAGCTGGGTCTGAGTCCAGTAGCATCTTAAGAGACCAACAAGATTTTCAAGGTGTAAACTTTCAAGCATTTGACAAAGACTAATTTTCAAGTATCTGATGAAAGGAGCTTTGACTCTTGAAAGTTTATATTCTGAAAATCTTTTCTGGTCTCTAAGATGCTACTGGACTTGAATCCAGCTATTTAAAAGCAGTGTAACTGGAGAGGAGATGTGGTATTTATTAATCGGCTTGTGCACATTTAAAGTGGAGAGGGTCTATTTTTAAGCAACACAACAAAGTTTGAGTCCAGTGGCACCTTTGAGACCAACAAAGTTTAATTCTGGGTATAAGCTTTCGTGTGCATGCGCACAAAAGCTTATACAGTGAATAAAACTTTGTTGGTCTTAAAGGTGCCACTGGACTCAGTTCTGTTGCTTCAGACGAACAAGGCTACCCACCTGAATCTATTTTTAAGCAAAACTAGTTTGCCTGGGCATGCCTGCCCACCCCCACCCCCACTCCACCCGTTGTACTGTAGAGTTTAAAGCATATCTTCTCCAGGCCATGCTGATATATTCGATACTGAGAAAAATGTCCAAAGCATCAGAGTACAGCAAAGTAAGCAAAGCTCAGCAGAGGGCAGAATTTAGCTCACTTCACCCATTTTTAAAACAAAACAAAACACAGACATTCAAAGCTAGAGAAGAATTTCACAGGAAAATTATGCCCAATACAGATGGCATCTGAGCATTACAAACGTGACATTCATATTCTGAAATAGATAACAATGGCCCCAGTCACATGGCAAAGTTGCCGCGGGAGAGGCACGGAAGGTGGGCGGATTATCCGGGCGCGATCACACCCCAAAATCTGGGAAGTGGAGCGCACCCGTGGTTTACCGCCGACAACGCGCATTTAAAAACTAGTACCTCCAAGGTACTAGTAAACATTTGCCACAGGCTGCCTCCAGACGCCTGTGGTGTGATCGCGCTGGTGCATGGCATTCCCCTCCGGTCCCTCGTTTACCCGCTGGCGCCGAGGGAAGGACCCATGCTGTGCTGCCGGTGCGTTTGATCGCGTAATCGTGGATCAAACTGCACCGGGGCAATTAGCCACGCCTCCCCCCCGCAATATCCGGCCCGTGTGCCCGGGGCCAATAAACGTTATACGTTAAAGATATAAATGTAAAAGATTTGAAATAACTTTCACAGTATACTCACACTTTTTTGCATGACTTAATTTAAGCTACTGTGTTATCTACAGCAGTGGCCTCCAACCCAAGGATTGGGACCTTAAGGTAGGTTTCAGAGCCACTCCTGGATTGTTAGTTATATTTTTTCCCTGCTTTTTGGAAGGAGCTGCTGCTCTTCTCTATGGTACACCTCCTGGAGCTTGGCTTATGTTTCCTGGATACTCCGTCCCAGCTCCTTTGGTCTTCTGCCTTAACATTCGTGAGGTCATAGCTCTGGCTACCCTTCTTCCTATCACATGCTTGCAGCTCAGAGGATCCCATGGTCAGTGGACCCTGGGTCAACAAAGACTGAAGACCACTGTACTAATTATAATAATACATTGAGTTATAGATAATCCTATTGCTTTGAATAGAGAGAGAGTTTTACACCACTAAGCCAATTTCTGTATATTCACATAACCTCCTCATACTTGTACATATGTTTGATGGAATTTACCTATGCTTTACTTGAGGCTCACATTTCATATTGAGCTCTCTTCCAACTTAGCCACTTTAAAGTAACATTTGCAAATCACACACACATGGACGTGCATGCATACACACACACACACACACAGAGACACTTATGTGTCAGTGTAAGCATTAATATGCAAATCCATGTACTAGCATGAGTCAATTTTGATGGCTTTCTAGGCAAGGGAAAGGGAGTGAGCGAAGCCGGAAACAAAACAAAAACCCTCCAGGCTTTGCTTTGCTCTATTTTAGTCAGTTAATGGCTTAGACAATGCTCTACTGTCAGGAAGTTTTACTAGCCCGTATCATTTTTAATAGATCACGAATAGTAGATACCTAAAATGTTGACCCATAACGGGCCCCTGTAAATCTAGCTTTCTACAATCTAGCATAGTTACTCTCGGTTCCTCCCATTTACACCACTAAGCCAATTTCTGTATATTCACATAACCTCCTCATACTTGTACATATGTTTGATGGAATTTACCTATGCTTTACTTGAGGCTCACGTTTCATATTTAGCTCTCTTCCAACTTTGCCACTTTAAAGTAACATTTGCAAATCACACACACATGGACGTGCATGCATACACACACACACACACACAGAGACACTTATGTGTCAGTGTAAGCATTAATATGCAAATCCATGTACTAGCATGAGTCAATTTTGATGGCTTTCTAGGCAAGGGAAAGGGAGTGAGCGAAGCCGGAAACAAAACAAAAACCCTCCAGGCTTTGCTTTGCTCTATTTTAGTCGGTTAATGGCTTAGACAATGCTCTACTGTCAGGAAGTTTTACTAGCCCGTATCATTTTTAATAGATCACGAATAGTAGATACCTAAAATGTTGACCCATAACGGGCCCCTGTAAATCTAGCTTTCTACAATCTAGCATAGTTACTCTCGGTTCCTCCCACTCCAGCTGCCTTTTTCTGTCGCTGCTTCATTGTAGTGTCTTGATTCCTGGGAACTTGAGCTTAAATGGAGACTAGTAGTACGGAACTTAGTCAAAATCTTCTAAAAATTCAGATAAATTATGTCTAATTTTTATCAGCTTTGGTCTGTAACCTCCTGAAGCATCTAGTTAGCCAAGACCTTCCCTTTCTAAATCATTCTTGTTATCTCTTGTTAGTTTAGTGCTATGTATTTACTTGTATAACATGTCCTTTTTTACTGTAGTTCATACTAAATACCAAACTGATGGGACCACAGCCCCTCACGAATGCCCTTTTCAACTCTGAGCATAACTGCACTGGATGACTCATGGGTTTCAGTCTCGTACTTAGCGGAACTGTGCAATGTTTTCCACAGATGCTACTACAGCTGCCTTTGTACAACCAAGGCATGATTCTGCCTAAGAAAAGAAGAGCTACTTTTCCCAATGTAACCCAGGCTATCTACATCAACCTGAGTAATTAATTGCCCCTTGTAGGTATCTACCTAAATGTTCTTCAGGCTTTCCCCCAACTCTGTCTCTTTATTTATTTGCATCCTATCCTTCCTCAAAGAAGCTCAGGAGACTATACATGGTCCTCCCCCCACAAAAAAATCCTCACAATAACCCAATTAAATAATTTGGCCTGATACAGCATAACTTATCCACCCACTCACCTACACACCAGAGCTTCGTGGCTGGGCAGAGATTTACCCCCAATCTACCTGGATCATACTTTGATTCCTGTCTACACCATACTAACTCAAAGACCCACAATTCAGCCATATAGACAAAATGGTTGATATTTGTTATGGGAGAACATTCCATCTGCTCACCCCCACCACCTGGCTGCTCTGGTCTGCGAAAGAACTTCTGTCTAGTGCTGTCTGCCATACCCCAAACCGTAGAAGTCCATCCTCTGGAGGTTCAGGAGGTTTTTTTATGGCCCAATTGTACAGGAGCACCTTTGACAGTGTGCGATGCTGGGGTGGTAATCAGAGGCAAGACACTTTCAGAGACCCACAGAGCTGCATTCTGAGGAAGTCAAGGCTAGTTGTACATGTCTGGCCAGAAGGGTACCAGCTGGGAACAGGTTGGCTGTTGGGGGCTGGAGCCACTAAACTGGGGGAAGGCATGCTGTTTGGCGGGTGGGATCAAGACCCAGACGCAACATAGTCTATGGGTGCGTTCAGATGGGGCATTTGCAATGGTATAGGTGCCGGTTGGAATCGGTGTACTTACCGGCATTCACACGACGAACATCTGCCTTCCGTCCCTAACTGTTGCAAAGAGCCCGAGGCTTCCGATTTTCGCCCACCATTTTTTTAGGTCGGCGATATGCGCTTGGGTGAAGCTTCGCCCCGACGTTTGTTTTTTAAAAAAGAAAAGGTCCTTAGTTTAAGGTTTTGGAGGACTCCGAGACCTCAGGGAGGCCAGTTTGGTCTTTAAACTTTAAAGGTAAGTCCTTACCTTTAAACTTTAAATGTAAGACGGGCTGTTTTGCACATGCGTGAAGATCGCCATTCTGTGGATGGCTGCCTATGCGCATGCTCAAACTGAGTTTTTTTTAAAAAGCTGACGCCCGCTGCATGTGAACGGGCATACAGCGATGGGCTTCGCAGACAGGAGGTAAGTGTGATCGCGTTTCAGCTGGCATAAACTGCACCGGTTCCAAAAGGTATAGTTTATGCCGGCTGAAACGCCCCGTCTGAACGCACCCTATGAGTAGTAGAATTTTCCTGATTGAAATACCTGGGTCAGATTCAACCAGCTTTCTGCTGGTGAAAAAGGAAGGAGGGGTCCCCTTTGACTACGCAAAAAGGCTATGCTAGGGATCATGGCACCTTCTTGAACAAAAGCCATGTGTGACAGGGATTGTACTAAGCAGTGGTATTGGAGTTTAAAAGCTGGCTGGGTGGATCTAGTCCTCTGGCTGGAAGTGTAGGTTATGGTAGTAGAGGGGTGCTTTTTGTCTTGTGTTGTATTGAAATTTTAGATCATTTTTAGTTTTGTAAGCTGCTTTGAGACCTGCTTGGTAGGTGAAAAATGGAATCCTTTATTTATTAATTAATATATTTATTGTATTTTTGCCTTTGTGTGTGCGCACCCATGCCTGGAAGTCATGGCGACCTTTGGCGACTTCTACTGGGGCATGGAGGATGTTTAGAGAAGCCGTTTGATAGCCTGCCTCTGGCCTCCCAGCCCTGGTATTCTCTGGAGGTCTCCCATCCAAACACTTACCAGGATCAGTTCTGCTTAGCTTCCAAGATCGGACAAGATCAGGCTTGCCTGGGCTATCCAGGTCAGGGCGGAATCCAGATATTTTAAAAATAAAATTATATTTTAAAAACCTGCGTGTGCAAGATTGATCTTCTTCCTTTTGCATACTGTCCCCATAAACTGTTTTTAACATCCCCATCAAGATTCTAGCATTCCATAAGACTCCCATGGCTGGGTGTGGCCAGCGAAATGCCATTCTGTGAAAAAGGTCCTCACTCCTTCTGAGCATAGTGACAAGAACCCCAAAGCTCATGTGAGCATCTTTTCTATGAAAAGCAGCTGATGCATCATCAAGGTTTCATCTATGAGTCATCAATATTTGTTTCTAGCTTACCAGGAGCAGTAGGGAGGCCAATCCAATGGGCAGTGATGTGTCTGTATCACTGACCACATGACCCGAAAGCACATCATTACATCTGGGCCACTGAGGCGACACTTTGGGATTTCGGCAAAATCTCTATATTAAATTTGGCTTCTACCATGGAGCTTTTGCCCAAATACCAGAGTGTTGCTTCAATGACCCTAAATTGATGGTTTCACTTCTGGGTCATATGGGCATTGCTGCATGTTGGATAGATCTCATTCTTTTTCAAGCTATGTTCCCACCCCCCACTGGCCAGTTGATTGGTGGTGGGGTGGTGGTGCCTGGCAGTGAGGGGCTGCTGCCTTCACCGTGTGTGTGTGTGTGTGTGGCAACCCCTATCTCCAGGTGAACTGATCTCCGTCACCTGGAGATCAGTTGTAATAGCAGGAGATCTCCTGCCACCACCTGGAGGTTGGCAGCCATAGGTGGGGCTGTTTCTAGTCATGTGGGTTGAGTGAGGGTTTAGAGAGAGCATATAAAAGGGATTTTGAGTAAAGTTTAGGTCATTTGGATAGGAGTATTTTCCCCAGGATAGTTAGTATACATAGCTCCTCTGTTCCTAAACTTTGGGAACTTCCTTATGTGTACCTGTTAAGCTTTCAGTCCCTTCTACACAGCTCTGTTGAACACTAATTAGCATCCAGGACTTGGAAGAAGTGCAAAAACCTCTGCTTTTTGTGCAGTTTACCTATCTATTTGGCACAAGTTTCCTTTCTCAAACCTGCAAACGTTGCCATGAAAATCAACTCTCACTAATTCTGCTCAGTTCTAAGAGTGTACATAGCACTTCCATGCAAATACATAGATTACATACATACCTTTATATGCACACACATGAACACAGTACCGACATACATCTGAGCATGAGTGCAATGTAGTATTTGGAGTGCTTTTCAGGGACTGGGGATGGCTGGGTTTAACCTATTCAACCATGAAACTAATTGGGAGACCCTGAGCAAGTCATTCTCTCACAGTATATCTTGCCTCTCAGAGTTGTTGTGAGGATATAATTTGAAGGACCAGCAAGGAAAATAAAACAGACTTTGCTCAGCAATACCATATGTTCATTTGCTATAATGATTCTGGCCTTTTTGTGCCTCTGTGTGTGTGTGTGTGTGTGTGTTTGTATCCGAAAGAGAAAGAAATGTGTACAGATCTATGAACTTCATTCTTTGGGGAAATGTGAGTCAGACCTGCATATTTTGGAGACACTCTTAAAAATATTATCTCTCAAGTGTTGTGTGAAGCTTTACAGCCTTCTTCCTGCAGATCTTCCATGTCGCTTTTAGAATGGAGTCCAGACTATTTACATTGAAACATCTGATGGCATATGTCAATAAAAACGCTGCCTGTTTCTAATTTTATTCCCCCCCTCAAAACACGCAACTTTTACAAAAAGTGCATAAACAGGAGTGAACTAGTAGCAGTCTAAAGTTGTCATCATTGACAGTTATGATTTATCTTAAGTCTCCCTAGCCATTTGGCGAAAGTTTTAAGTAAACACTTTCCGTCTTCCTCATGTTCTCTTTACTGCCACCTCCCACTAATAAGAGAGGTTGCCAAGAAAAGCAGCCAGACAGTTCATTTACCTCCCAAACTTGCATGAAAGTAGCTCGCCTGGTTTAGACAAGGGTCGAAACGACTACTGCACATTTTCAGCAGATGGAACAATGTTTCCAAAAATGTATTTACATTTTTTAAAAAGTTATTTGCTTTCAGGATGTGTGTTCAACAAACGCTTAGGGTTGAATGAAATATGAGGTCTGATACTGAAAATATACACATTTATGGTGGCATACATGTTGCTGGGATGCTTAGCATCCTACTAGCCAGTGAGTCTCCAAATGTGTGTTGGAGCACTATAGGATGCTCTGACATGGGCTGGTGTGCTTTAAGCTGCCAGCTTGGTTGCCTGAATCCACCCACCAGACACCTTATATTTATTTGCTTGAGCACTGTTAGTTCACTTTGATCCCTACAGAGTCTGAAAGCCGCTTACAAGAAGAAATACCTGGTTCCATCTATGGGCATACATAGTGAAAGTTCTCTGAGGGCACTTACTAACTGTCCCTGATTGCCATCTTATGTATTATCCAATGCGGTTGTTTTTGTTCAGTCGCACAGTCGAGTCTGACTCTTCGTGACCCCATGGACCAGATCACGCCAGGCCTTCGGGTCTTCCGCCGTCCTCTGAAGTTTGCTCAACTTCATGTTCGTTGCATCTATGACACTGTCCAATGCGGTAGAGGTTTTTAAATATTGTGTGGATTGCATTTTAAGTGTTTTAACTTACTGTGTATATTTACTGTTGTAACCCATCCTGAGCCCCCATCCTCTTCCCTCCCTCAGAGGCAAGATTTTCCCTCCGTTTTTCTTTCCCTTTTGTGACTGTCCTACTTGTCATTATCCAATGTGGTAGAGGTTTTTAAATATTGTGTAGATTGTGTTTTAATTAACTTACTGTGTATATTTACTGTGTAACCCATCCTGAGCCCCCATCCTCTTCCCTCCCTCAGAGGCAAGATTTCCCCTCCGTTTTTCTTTCCCTTTTGTGACTGTCCTACTTGTCTGTTTTCTTCTTTCCTGAAGAAAACTGTTCCATCCTGTCACAGTATAATATTTTGGCTGTCTGCTCAGCCCCGGAAACCTGAGGGAAGGAATGGGAGCCCCCTTTAGCTAATAGTTCTTATGTTCTTATGTTTCAGGCTAATGAGAGTTTCTTAAGCTTTTCACAGTGACTTAAATTTTTATTTATTAGATTTATTAATTGCCCCATCCCGGCTTGCACCAGGCTCTGGGTGATGTACAGGACATAATGTCATAAAATACAAAACACAAAACATTAACATTTATGTCGAGAGGCTTCTGTTCCAGTGTTTCCTCCAAACACTTCAGTACACTTCCTTTGAATATTCTCTGACTCTTTTGGTTTCCAGAAGACTGGTGCACTCTTTCAAGTAGTAGCAGTCTAAAGTTGTCATCATTGACAGTTATGATTTATCTTAAGTCTCCCTAGCCATTTGGCGAAAGTTTTAAGTAAACACTTTCTGTCTTCCTCATGTTCTCTTTACTGCCACCTCCCACTAATAAGAGAGGTTGCCAAGAAAAGCAACCAAACAGTTCATTTACCTCCCAAACCTGCATGAAAGTAGCTCACCTGGTTTAGACAAGGGTCGAAATGACTACTGCACATTTAGATTTACTAAAGGCAGTTTCTAACCACACCGGACCAGGGATCTCTTACTCTTCAGAGGTAACCCTGTTTGACTGGGTAGGGAATTTTCTTCTCTCTCCAGAAGATCTATCCCCTTTCCTTGGCCTGAATTGGAGTCTTTGTCTAACTAGCCACATGTCCTTTCCAGCTTTCCCCAGTTCTCCTGTCTGTGTTAAACTGCTCTCAGTCAGGGTCGAATTCTGAATGAAATCTCCTCCTCAGCATCCAGTTTGGAAGTCTTTCTCTGCTCAGCCAACGCTAACCAATCAGATCTCTTGGAACAGCATGTCACTCAAGGCTCTCTGAATCTGTGAAGAATTAACCCTTCACCATTCTTAATCTGTTTGTACAGCACTTCTAAGCTTTTTAAAAGTGCAATTTGTCTCAGCTGTGAATAGCCTATAGCTATTCAGAGCCATAGCTATGAAGATCCGGTGTGGTGTAGTGGTTAACAGTGGCCGACTCTAATCTGGAGAACTGGGTTTCGTTGCCCACTCCTCCACATGAAGCCTGCTGGGTGACCTTGGTCCAGTGACAGTTCTCTCAGAACTCTCTCAGCCCCACCCACCTCACAAGATGCCTGTTGTGGGTGGAGGAAGGGAAGGCAATTGTAAGCCACTTTGAGACTCCTTAAGGTAGAGAAAAGCAAGGTATTATGAGGAGAGGTAGGTATTGGGGATTGTTATTTTATTTTGATTTTAAGCTGTAATTTTTTAAAAAATTATTACTATATGCCAAGAAAACACCAGGGTAAAGTATATATAAATAAATAAAAATAAATATGGCCAAACTGAGTTTTCAGTTCTGCCTCCTTGCTGTAATTAATTACTCAACTGGTTGTTAAAGAAGATGGTATCAAGAGACCCCACTGCTTTTCAGCAGTTTGTGTTCTGCATAGGCACGGAATTATTTTTCTCCAGCCACAAGGCCTGTTATTTCAACCCCACTCAGTGCCGTGTGCTGAAATAGATGTCTGGTGGCACCAAAGTGCTGAAACAAACCAATACAGATCCATTAATAACCAAGCATGATGTCATTGATCTGGCCACCCCTGGAGGATTTTAGTGCAACGTGGGATGCAGGCAGCCTCTTTTTTTGGTTTCTTCTTCCTCTGTTAGCAAGTCCTGCTCGGAGGAGTTTGGCAGTGGCTGCATACACATGTGAGCCCTGGAATGAAAATTTCTAGCAGTTGGAAAATGAGTTGGCGCATACTTTTGGCACAAGCTACTATACCTGCTTCTGGGCCAGCACTAGAACAACCTGTGGGACTATTTCCTAGCCAGGCTGCTGGTGGGCTACTTGGTTTTATTTTAGTTTTAACATACACATCGTATTATGAAAGAATTTGCCTCTCTGAACTGTATCAAAGGATAGGTCTTCAGGGAAAGGCCTATGGAGTCTTGAAGCCATTGTGTTCTTTGTGTGTCTACAGCAGACTGTCTCATAGATACAGATATGAGGCCATGATCATTAAATATAGACTCCAATGGTTAGGATTCAATGACAATGATATGGACATCATAAAAGAAAACAAACAAACAAACAAAGGATAGAACTAGTATCTTATTGAGGGCATGTCATGTATCCTCTCCAACATTCTTTGGAGTTCCCTTCTTTTATGCTATTCTGAACTACTTAAAAGACCTAACAGTCAATGTTCCCTCTAAGCTGTGGAGTCTTGTGAGCAAAAATTCTACTTTGTGAGCTATGGGCATGAAAGTTGTGAGCCAGCGATTTGGCTACTGCATAAATTAGTTTGCTCTGGAGCCATCCTTCCAGAGCTAAGACAAAAATGTGTGAGCTGAAGGCTAAAAAACTGTGAGCTAGCTCACACTAACTCAGCTTAGAGGGAACACTGCTAACAGTCTTCCATTATAGAAAAGCATTTAGGCTTGCTTGGTTAAATTCTTTTCCCTCTGCCTTGGTGGCAAGCCATCTGTGGGCATAGTATATTCCGACAGAATTTGTAAATGCGGATCTGGTCAGCTCGAGTCCTTAGAACATATTTTATTGGAGTGTGAAATCTGGTCTCATTTGAGATAAAGGTATTTGTCCTCCCTCTTAATAGGTTATGTGAATTGACCATCTCAAAAAATTGTCCAGTTTTTCCTTGTAGATAAGAATCAGAAAAACACCTTAGCAGTCACTAAATATTTAGCTGCAGTGATTGTCTGTAAGAGGGTTGGATCTTTGAGTCAAAAGAACAACAAGATAAGAAGATAGATATAGACCTCAGTTGCTCAGTCCATTACACTGCTTTGCACAAAACAGTCTCTCAATCTGGATAGGTCCTCTGGAGAAAGGAAATAGCAACTCAGTCTCTGCAGTGTGGGAAAGGTGTGCAAAAGACAGATAATGCAGCACTTTGCTAGAAAAATCAGCTTCCTCTACTGAGCATGGCTGAATGGGGAAGTTGATCTGGCACCTTTAGTGACAGGTGTCAGGAGATGGCAAGCAACAGAGCAATGGTTCTATTGCAATATGCAATGATGCTAGCCATTCAGCAGCCATGCACTTGTTTGGTGCTGAAATAGCAGTTCTGGGACCTCTACCACCACACTGGGATGCCCTTCAGTAAAGATGCCAAATCTGCTTTCCCTTTGAGAAACACTTGGTAGCAATCATTGGTACCACCAACTTTCACAACAGTCACCACTGGCAGCACATGCTCTAAGATATACTCTTATTTATCAGCAATTCACATATTTTGATTTATTTTTATTTTATTTATTTTATTGGACTTGTTACCCACCCTTCTCGCAAGCAGGCTCAGGGCAGGTTCCATCAGTATTAATACAATATATAATACAATTTAAAACAACTTTAAAATAACAAATTAAGACAACAGATCATAAAATATTGTGTAAAAATTGGTCAGATGTCTCAGCAATTTAGATTTGACAGAAGTGTTGGTTCCTAGATGGCTATTCGGATCCAGGCCACTGATGGGAGATCAACCAGGGAGGACATCCACTACCTCATCCAAAAGTCCAGTGGAAGAGCTCCATCTTACAGACCCTGTGGAATTGTAATAAATCCTGCACGGCCCTGATCTCATATGGGAGCTCATTCCACCAGTCAGATGTCCCTGGGGCCGGGGACTACAAAACGGTGTTCATTTGTAGACCTCAGTGCTCTGCAAGGCTCATATGTAGACCGTAGTGCTCTATGGGGCTTCATAGCTTTGTTGTATAATGAATTGATCCACTACTACCTGCTCAATAAGCTTACAGAATCATATTTGAATCTGGTCTGTGGGGGGTCAATTAATGCCTTTTTAAGAAGGGGCCTAACAACCATCTGTTCCAAGATGGCTGCTAGGAAAACATTTGATAATTATGCATCGATCTCTTTCCTGCTAACACAGTCAGCTTTATATGGATCTGTGCATGGCTAGAAGATTCAGATCAAGATAGGTAAGGATAAAGCAAGGCATCCTGTCTCAGGTGAAATCAACTGATGTTCATACAAGTGGCTGTGACTAAAAGGTTTCCCATTCAAGTTGTCACAACAATATGGCATCCAAGTCAGCATGGGTGTGAATGACTTTATGCTCAAAATGCTTGGTGAATTGGTCATAGCAGGCCACGTATGCTTCCAGGGGTTTTCTCAAAAGCATCTTAATAATCCTAAATAGCTCTGCGGGATGGCATTGTGTAGACACAATGTTGGCAGATAAATAAGATTTCTTCACTGCCAACAGTGGAATGGAACTTCAAGAATAACTGCTCTTGAGAAAGGCTAACTACATAAATGCAACAGAAAAGTGACATGGGTAGTCATACAATTCCAGAAATACACAATAGTGATCTCACCCTAATATTAAATAGCAATATAATGGAAGTTTTTACATTTCACATCTCTGGAAGACCTTCTCTGTTTTTCCTCCCAATCTCTGTGATACAATTACAGTGCAATCACAAGAACCCTTTTTCTGGAAGTAAGCCCCATTGAACAAATTTAAGTAAGATTCTGAGCAGACCTAGTACGGATTGATTTATCTTTACAGGATATTCTTAAATGGACCCAGGCCGACTGCTTTTACATCCTTGTATTTTAAGATTATTAGGAGCTGTGGTGGCTCAAGTGGTTAAGACGCTGAACTGCAGGCTGTGGAAGGTCAGTAGTTCAGCAGTTCGAGACCCGAGTTGCCGCATGATGGAGTGAGCTCCCGTCTCTAGTTTCAGCTCCTGCCAACCTAGCAGTTCGAAAGCAAGAAATGGCAAGTAGATAAATAGGTACCACTTCGGTGGGAAGGTAACAGTATTCCGTGCACCTTGGTGTTTAGTCATGCCAGCCACATGACCACGGAAACGTCTTCGGACAGCGCTGGCTCTTCGGCTTTGAAACGGAGATGAGCACCGCAACCTTAGAGTTGGACTCGACTGGCTTTCGAGCAAGGGAACCTTTACCTTTACTATTTTAAGATTACAATCTCCTGCATGCAGGGACTCTGGTTTACAGGTGGAGTTGCATATCTACAAGGACTTCCAAGTGGAGAGAGATTCTCTAGGCACACATTGTTTCTTGTGTGTGGACCTACCCTCTCCACTGAAGTAAAATGAGAATGTAGGGGAGAACCCTGCCTCACACTGCCTGCATCCATGTCATATACACAATGCTTGGGTTTGTGGTGAATCTCAGTTTATATAGCTTTTTAAAATTAGTAAATAGAAGTCTTCTGTGATGCCTCTGAAGGAATATGCTAAGCAGATATGATTACAAACACTTAGATCTTAGGCATGATGAAGGTGTGATACCTAGGATTTTCTTAAGAATGGAAGTTTAAGGTCCTTTCCGCACTTGGATCTCATCCCTAGTTTTACCAGAGTTCAACTTGCGACACAATACCTTGCATTTATCCCTGGTTTTAACAGCATCCGTTTTTCCCGGGACAAGTGTGGGGTGAAACTGGGGTGACCTCAATGTAATGTGGAAACAAGAAATACCCCAAGATAATTACAGGGGTGAACTCGCGTGTAGTGTAGGATGTAAGTTCGGGGACAGGGTTGAACCAGGATTTAAGGTCTAGTGCGGTAAGGACCTAAGTTGGCCATCCAGTCTATGTTTCACAGACACTGAATGACTTGGGTTGATGGTGGTCCACTCATCAGGAAGGAGCTATTACTTCTCCAAAGTGAGTGGCTAACTGCAAGATGTCTTAGGAGAATTGTTCACGTAGTCAAATATAATGAGAACAAGATACATAGTTAAAATGCTGAATGTTAGCTTTGTTAGTAAAGCAATGCAAAATAACAGGCAGACTTCTCTCCAAATACGCTCCTTAAAGAAGACTCAGTGCTATTTGTGATCTACTGCCACATCCATTAATACTTTTACTCTAAGCAATATTGATACTTGCAGATGTGCTGTGTCCCTAGAACAAAATGTGCATTCAAGAGAATGGCAGGCAGTTTTAGGACTGATCATGTGCCACACACTATGCTCTGAAGAAACACACTGATGTTTCACTCAATAAAGTGAGACCGCAGAGGAGCGTGGAGAAGCTGTGGTAATTCAGAATCGATATGTCTCTCTTGAACATACACAACATTCTTCTTTATCCAACTGCTGTCACCCCAATGTTCCTGTTTACTTCATTTAAAAGCATCTTTAATGACAGAATTGCAATGAAAAGCTAATTAGTTCCAGAATAGTGTCTACATCTTTTTCATAAGTGTCTCATGTTTGGAATGAGAGACCAAGATGAGAGATCAGGTCTTTCTGCTGGAGGTTAGGCCAGGAACAGCAAGTTAGCAGCCAAAGTGATTATACAAGGGGATACTTCTGTGCAGAGTCTGGACTATCTGATCTAATGCAGGAATAGCAGCAGTATGAAAGGGGTTTTCTGTGCACTTGTAGGGTTATTCAACAAAAACCATGGTTGGTGTGGAGGCTCGGATGTAGCAGTTAGTTTTCTAAAATTTCTAAAATGCCAGGACCACAAACTATATCTTTTAACCTCGAAGTCTCGTTTTCATGAACCCAAAGTGTGGGACTGCCTGGGGTTATTCATTGGAAGGAAAAGCCATTTTACATCACTCAGGAAGGACACCAATACATTCATAAGTCAAGGCATAATGCTTATCTTCAAAACAGAGCAGGTCTGACACCGGAAGTGGACTAGCGATGGCGGTCGCTCTCTCCAACCCTTGGAGGCGATTAGCACACCAGCAAAATGGAGGGGTGCCACCTCAAGTGGCACCTCCACGGAGCTCTTGGGAAGGGCTCCAAGCCAGAGGGCTTTTGAGGGTTAGCCCCTTTGACGACTATTTGCTGGAGAATAGAGGCTTCCCTCCGCCCTGATGGTCCAGTCACTGAGTGGCCTTCGGGCAAAAACTAGTTCGACTGGGGCAAGCGCGAGAGATCCAGCGGAATAACGATGACTGGGAGCAAGGTCTGAATGAAGACCGAGAATGAACGTGAGTTCTGTCGAGCAAACTGATTGTTAAGCAAATCCCCCCCCCCCCAGGAAAGCGGAGAGCAGGGAGGGACACCTCCTATGCGCATAAAGAGTCAAGCAAAGCGAAGGGGGAGAGGGGGGACGCAAACAGCAATTTGTTTTGAGAGGCTTATCTGAGTGCCTGCAGCGAAACGATTAGTCCTTCGAGCCTTTGCATAACGGTTTGAATTTGTAAACAAATTGGAAAAATGGCGGCGACACAAGGAAAGTTAAAACCGGGTAGTCAGAGCCTGAGGCCAGGGGAGGGAACTGACGTCATGAAGCTGCTAGCGGATATGTTAAAGCCGGTGGTAGAGCAACTCGATGGTATTAACAAGCAGCTGACCTCGTTGAATCAAAATTTCGCTTTACAGCAGCGTCAGTTGGCAGAAACAGACAAGAAAGTGGAAGTAACAGAAAAAATAGTAGAGATGGACACTGGTAATAAAAAGATGATGAAAAGAGTGGGAGAAGTTGAAAGAAGGCAAAACCTTCAAGAGAATCGCTTGTTACAGCTCCAAATGGAAAAGGCTAACATGATTCTTATGTTCCAGGGGGTCCCTGAAACCAAAAAAGACTTGAAGGAGACTCTGGCCAAGGCTATTGCTCCAGTTTCAGGCTTATCAGCGGAAGAAATAGTAAAAGTATGGAGGCTGCCTATAGGGCATACTCCAATTATATTTAAAAAAATAGCCAGCCTGGAGAGATTGTGGTAAGATTTGCAAGAAGACAGACCAGAGATGCCATATTAAAAGCAACCTCAGCAACCCCACTGAAACTGGGAAATACAATTATCAAGACTTTAAAGGACATTCCATTTGAAATTCGTCAAAAAAGGAAAACTTATAAGGATTTAATTTCTTTCCTTCAAACCAACGGAATTCAGTACAGGTGGGGGATCCCCGAGGGTGTCATCTTTAAGATCAATGATAAAAGAGAGAAGATTGATTCAATTTTTTAAGCCAAGGCATTTTTGAGATGCCAGCTGGGAACGGGGCAAGAATCTAAGGAGGAAGAAACCAAGTCAAGTGACTCAGCAACTTCTGGATCGGATGAGGACTCTGCGGTTGAAGCAGCTACGGGTGCAACGAAAACTGTGTATGATTTTAGAGACAGAAAGCCAAAGTAAGGGCAGAAGGACTCTGAAAATTGCTCTTTGAAGAAATGAAGATGCTCAGAGGGGCTTCTCAAGACAACTAATTTACTAATATAGAAGCAGTGTAAAGCAAGAACTCTACAAGTATATTGTTTATTAACAAGTGTAATACTAACATTTACTTTAACTGGGATATGATCTCTCACTCTTGGGTTTTTAGTTAGTGTGGGTATCTTTTCTTTATCCATAGATGTAGTCCCCTCCCAATTTTTGTTTGTAGTTTTGTAGTCTATTGAAAAACAATAAAAAATACCCCCTCCGGGGGTTTCAAAAAAACAAAACAAAACAGTATGTAAATTAATATATGACTCAACCAGGGATGCAAGACTTGACCACAGTCTCACTAAAGTTAGCTGTTTTTTATTTTTGACCAATAAGGGTTTTTTTTTGTTTATTTGCAGATCTTCTAGTAGAACAGGACACAGCTGAAGTCAGTCAAATATGATGGATTTGATCCTAAAGTCTCCATTCACTGAGAGGAATCCAGCTGACTCTAGCCCTCAATGGTTGGGGAAGCTGAGCTCTTGGTGTCCAGGAAGTTTCACCTTCACCTTTTTTTCAACAGATGTAGATCATGGTTCCTTCTCCCTGCTGGAAAGGGAAGAGAGACTTCTGCAACTCCTCACTCCACTCACCACATGCCATGGAGTTCAAGACAATGGTCCTGATATCTTCATGGGAATCAAAGCATGGGTTGAAGTGAAGGATCAGATCAGAGCCATTCTGACCAATGTTGACAGTGAAACTCTTTGCCTCTGTCATCACACTCCCATTTACTTTGATGCATTCTCCAGCCTTGATCTTCAGCTGGGAGACCACCCATTTCATGTCCATTACTAAGGCTTGAGAAGTCACTTCCTAGCAGACCCACTACAATAAAAGTTAACTATTTTTAATTGAGATTTAAAAAATGGTAATGCTAGGTTGGAGGCAAATGATTGGGTATAAAAAGAAAATGACCACTAATAAGTTTTAGACCCACTACAATAAAAGTTAATTATTTTTACTGAGATTTTTTTTTAAAATAAATAAATAAATGGTAATGCTAGGTTGCAGGCAAATGATTGGATATAAAAAGAAAATGACCACTAATAAGTTTCCCAAGGGGTCAGTTGCAGAAGAGTTCATTCTGTGCTACAACAGAAAGCTTATATTGCAATTTTCCTACTTCTTCTTTTGCACACTTATACCCATACTACATATTTAGATTCATTTCCACTTATCATTTTACAAAGCTCCAGCAAAAGGCATGAAACAATCATTCCATGGGTAGAAAACATCTTTCATATGCAGAATGGTACAATTTAGGCTCCAGAACGGTGTCTTTCCATTCAAGAAATGGCAGGCATCCATTAGAACTCACCTCAGAACTGAGCACATACTGTGTATACACTGTACAGTTTTAAAATGTGACATTAGAATATAAAGCAGAATTCAAAGGTGAGGAGGAGGAGAAAGTTATCTTGTGGTTGAGTTCATAGTATTTGGAGCCTGGAGATGTTAGCTTTGCAAGAGAGTTATAAGCCAATGGGGAAGTTGTATAACCGTGCAAGGTCTTTGTTTCCTTCCCTAGTAAGGGTTTGGTGAAAAATATTAAACTACCTCTCATGAGTATTAAGACAGAGATAATGGTTACCAGAGTTAAGACCAAGATAATGTTTGCTCAAAATGCTACTCTTAAAAAAAGAGAAAGCATTGACAGATGTGAGTGAAGGCTGACAATGTCTTACCTGGTATGCTGGCTACTCATGAAAATATTTGAGTGGTAATGTTTTACAGGGGACTGGAATTCTTTTGTTTGTTTTGTTGAAGAGAATAAAAATTTTACAGCACTTCTCTGTTTTCTGAAACAACAGTCTCCTCATATTTCCCAGGCTCCAGTATTGACCAGGATGTGACTTACCCAGTTGTACCACATTTCACATCATGGACACAGGAGCCCAAAAGATGTCAATGCTTCAATAAAAAAATACTGGGGACTTAAGAGGTCCCGGACTTTGCTATTGTTCCAGTTTCCAGTATGAATGATTTATGGCTTCTTATGATACAGCAAGTCTCTGTCAACGTTTATATGATCTTATAATGCCCATAAATCATATCACTCACCATCAAATGCAAAACACTGAATTTCATCATTGTTTTCTTATTGTTTTTTTCATTATTATAGTTTAGGGGCTTAGAGACTTCTGAAGGTTGGTCAAGCTCCAAATTAAAATGAAACGCAAATTCTCAAGTGATTGGTATGCCTCCATAATTAAAGGCAGTAATTTTTTCCCCCTGCTGCAACATGCAACCTCAAATTATCCGAATTTCACCTTTTAAAATAACTTCTTTACAACTGACTTGTGTTTTGCACATAAATTTGGTGCTGGTCAGTCCAATGTATCATTTTATCAGGGTTTTTTTTCTTCACAGCAAATAAAATAGCAGGGTTTATAAGGTCAGCTTCTGACCAAGGAAAAAATACCAAAAGCAGGCCACAAGGAATTTATTTCAGTCCTCTTGTTTTTAACCTCCTCTCACTCATTTTTTTAAAAATTCCTGATAATTTACATTTCCTCTAATTATAGCTCTATTTGCTCTTACAGCATAATATTTTATAATGGTAATTGCCTACTCATTCCTGCGTCTGTTGTGAGTCAGAGACTTGATTATTTTAATGGATCTTAAAAAGAGCTATTCTAATTCAGAAAATCCTATGAGGCAGTGAAATCACAGTTTACCTGTCTTTTGTTTGGTTCCACGAAGGGAAATATAAAGTTCTACTATAAGCCTTTTGCCGCAACCTAGAATGAACAGGGAAAATAAACATTGGCTTGGAACTCAACTGTTCCATTCATAAGTGGAACTGCATACTTACATGAGATGGGAGGGGGAAGAATCACCAATGATCAGGACATGGGGGGGGCAACAGGAAGAGTAGGGTGACAAAGATCTTTTTTATGAGTGGAGTTCTGCTTATGTTCCTCTGGTTCTGTGCCATTCTAATTGGTGGAATTTTGGACAGTGGAACCAGTGGCTCAGGGAATCCATTGAAGCTCCTAATTGAGACTCTGGTCTTAGGAGTTGCTTAATTAAACATCTGGAAAGGTTGAAACAGGATAACAAGGCACAATCCTAGGCTGCACGTTCTTCCCATTAAAGAACTGCCACCTCCCCCACCCATGTGGCTCCTGCTGATATCTGGTGCCAGTTTGCTTCTTCAACAAGGATCTCTTCTCTAGAGCAAAGGGCCTCTCGTAGCTTTCCTCTCCTTCACTGAAGTAGGAGGTACTTCAGAAGAACCAAGCCATGTCTTTGTGTCATCCAGGAGTACCTATTAAAAAAAAATACAGCTGCCTCCATTGTAGAAGGATGCTCCAGTTGCAACCTCTGAACATTTTGTGATTGGACTCAGCCACCCCTTCCCCAGCAGCTGGTTTTTGATTTACCATATCCCTCATGGCAGCTACTTTGTGATTGGTTCCCCTGAACAGCAGCCATTTTGTGGTGGCACCCACTCTTTGTTCTCAACATTCCGTAAGTGCCCTCAGACTCAGTGAGATTGGGGACCTCAGAACTAAACAATTTTACAAAGTGCATTTAAGATTCCCTTTCATACTTGCACCTTCATTTTAAAATCCTCCCTTTCAGTAATTACTTATGGTCAATTTACACAGCTATTTTGCTATTGTCTTTTGAGAGAACATTTTAGCTATGGCACTTACTAGAAACTACTGTTAAACTTGCTAATGAGGAAGACTGGGTGGTCCTCAGTTCCCACCAGGATAGAGTACCTTTGCCACAGAGCACATGGCGGGGGTCAGCTGTTGGCTTTACTCCAGTAGCTATTAAAAGAGAAAACATTCTACTTCGGTATCATTTAATATTCATCAAAACATTTGGTATAATTTGATATTCATTTATTGGTTTGTTTAATCAGCTTAAGGGAGAGGCTTTCCTCCCTACGCCCCAGCTACTTAGAAGTGTCACAGGTATTGTTTTATTTCCAAATTGTGAGCAATAAGTAGCTGTCTAATAGGTTTCACCTTGGTAGACCACATACATATTCTCAGTAGGGTTGGTGGTAAATACAACAAGGACTTCTGAAACCTGAGATGTTTTCAGAGTGCTATTGATTGCCATGAGCAGTGGAAAAACCAGGCAAACTCTTTCCAACGCACTGTTCCTAACTGGCAAACCTGTTCAAGTACTTAAATGCTGTTGCAGGAAATTACATCTGCACATTGGGTTGTAAAAGAGTTATGTTTTATGATTAGGGCATTCCTACTACACAATCTGTGTCAGTGAGTACGTCTAATAGACATAAGAATTAATTCAATCCCTGTTCTTCTTTTTTCAGTCATGGAGCCCCAGAAGGTTATAGAAGCCAACAGTAGTGCCTCTTACTTAAATCTGCATGATGGAAGAATGATAGAATTTCCCACCACCACTACCACGAAATTGTGTTGGCTGAAAGGAGCGTCTATAATTCTGTGAGAAATTCACCACTGCAGAGTGAAACTTGAGAGTCCAAAAATATCGCCACAATTGGCACACAATATTAAAATGCAGTAATTTTAGCCCAGTTCTCCCCCTTTTAACATTAGAACAAGCAGAAGGCTATTAGTAGAATAAATATTATTAAATTAAATAATAGGTTAATAGTAGGGTATAAGGAATTTAGTAGTGTGGCAAGGAACTTCCAGCTTATTTAGGGATAAAGAACTTGGATACGGTCCAGCCAAAGCCAGATACTTTTAAATCCTATTGAATTGCATGGGGAACTTAAGCTGGTACTTAAATCTTTTTGTCATAATCAGTTGGGGTTCTGGTTGGATCAGATCCAAGTGAGCCCTTTGCAATGGTCTTTTTCAGAAAACCCTAAGAACATGTACATACATCACACATTGTTAAGAAGCAACCCAGCAACATCTTCAAACCTAGTTTTACATGTACATATAGACCTCTAGCTGCTGTGATCCATGTATCAGCCTTAGATGGGAACAGGGATATCTAAATTAAACAAATGCTGATATAGCTAAGAGGTTGTTTGATTTAGTAGCCATCATCTCAAGTAATAATGAGATGCTAATGAATTAAATCAATTTGATTGAAAGACAAGTTTATGCTGTTGATTCCTTCATTATATTTTTGGTGTGCTTGTGCAGTACACTAGCTAAAGTATTCATACATATATTTTCAAAAATATGTATATTTCCCCCCCCCAAATAGTGTAAAATAAATAGGGATGCTGTGAGGAAAAGCACCCTAATTTCCTTCAAGGGTTAAGATGATTATTAGGAAGCCTGCTCCAGGTTGCAGGTATCCATGGTTTGGGCCTTCCTGCAGATACCATCCTTATCTCTTTCTAGGCCAGATTCAAGAATGTGACAATTAGGTAATTGTGAGAACCTGTGCTCAGTTGTGTAACCAGATGGGAAGGGGTAATTAGGAGTGAGTGTTAACATCTTCTGGAAAGTTTGATCAAGGGGGATTCCTGATTGGATCCAAGAGGCCACCTGGTGCTAGAGGGCAAAAAACTATAATAAGGGTATAGGCCAGAGGGAAGCCATGCTAACTTTATGCTCATGCCATGCTAATATGTTTTGATATGTTATGCTTCATCGTGATGGACGGCAACATATAGAACGCTCTTAGGCTACAGCCTGGATTCTTATGCTGCAAGAAGATGTGCCATCTAATACCAGGTACTAAATGTACCTGGTTGATATTTAAGTCTGCATTATTTTCAAGGTTATCTTGCATGTGCACATTTTCACACAGCCTTATTGGAATCACAGCCCGCCTCCTGCCCCCCCACTCTAGGCATCATTTATTTACCTCACCTGATCATTCAAGATCTTGGAGGAGAATCTATTTCACCTGCTGAGCAGATGCAAAAATGGCAAGACAGACGGAAATTAAATTGAAATGTTGCAGTAACAGCATAACCACAAAGGTGTTTGGCAGCTATTTGGAACAAGTGGCAGTGAGGCAAGGACATTAGCTGCTTGGCTCATAAGTAGTCATGGCTTTCAATCATGGTACATTTGCCAGTCAAGCGTGTTTTCACTGTGAAATTTGTGTTATCTGTAAAATAAATACACAAAACAGTAGAACAAAGTTTAAGTCCAGTGTAACCTTTAAGACCAACAACGTTTTATTCAAGAAATGAGCTTTCATGTGCACACACACTTCCTCAGAAGTGTTGAAATGGAAGTTAACAGTTCATATATAGATACATAAGAACATAAGAGAAGCCAATGTTGGATCAGGCCAATGGCCCATCCAGTCCAATACTCTGTCACACAGTGGCCAAAAATACCAGGTGCCATCAGGATGTCCGCCAATGAGGCCAGGACAGTAGAAGCTCTCTACTGTTGCCCCCCCCCCCAAGCACCAAGAATACAGAACAT
>NW_015159829.1:99282-102713 GCF_001447785.1 Gekko japonicus
AAGGGCAGGATATAAAAACAACTTTTCTTCTTCTTCTCATTTTAAATGTTCAACATGAGTTTGAATTGAAACACTTTTTCTCCAGTTTGAATTACGTAAAAGAGACAAACACTTCCAGTACATTTTAGTCATGATCCAGCAACTCCGGTAAACATACGGAAAGCACTGATTTTAAGCTTGCTAATTCTTTGCTGGGTAGTGGCCATAGTGTGTAAGAGCAGAAAAACACACCAATAAAATATGTGGTTGTTTTTTTTAAAGAGTCCAGCTTCTTAGAAACGAACTCTGCTTCAGGCAGGAACAGTTAAAATGAATTTTACTGGCTGCTATGATATTTCTAGGGTCTTCCAGGATGGAAATAAAAAGTAAAACACCAGTTGGTGACAAAGTTCAATAGTGTGCATTTGGTAATCAATTTTCAGCCATCAATGAAGAAATATTTATGAGGCAACAGCATGTGGTCCTGGTAATGTGTTAAATTTTGAAATTCTGCTTGAAATTGGACGTACGAGTTTAAAATTTATAATTTCCTTATATCCTTAGAAAAAGATACACTGTCAGGATTCCTCACAGACATTTCTTCACCTTCCTTTTTTTCCCTAAAGAAAGTCACCCCATATTATAATGCCTCTCAGGTGGCACTATACTCACATATTCACACATTATATTTAGTAACCTTAATCCCTTTTCAAATGATTTTTTCACTACATAGAAGGTTCACAAACACCTCCCTTCTCAATAGTCTTATTTGGTAACTGGAATAGAACCTCCACATGTAGAACCATATGCACATAGGTCTCTTCCCACACAATCGATTACATAGACTGTGTCATAATGTTCAAACATGGAGGCCAGGTTTCAGATCAGTGTCAGTATACATAGGCTCTTTCACCCCTGCCCCCCCCCGGTCCTCAATAGTCTTATTTGGTAACTGGAATAGAACCTCCACATGTAGAACCATATGCACATAGGTCTCTTCCCACACAATCGATTACATAGACTGTGTCATAATGTTCAAACATGGAGGCCAGGTTTCAGATCAGTGTCAGTATACATAGGCTCTTTCACCCCTGCCCCCCCCCGGTCAATTCACTGGGGGGGGGGAACCCTCCAAAAGGGCTCTAATTGGTTCTGACATTGTGTACTGAGAAAAAAGTGCGACATCATAAGGTTAAAAAAAATCACTCCGTTTATAATTATCAAAAGCCATCTTTCTTTGTCCTGACAGAAGTCTTTGGTTGACAGGCTCTGGTAGATAGAGGAACAGTTTAAACTTTTACCGTCACTTGCCTGATGTTTGGCAACTCTACCTGTATCGGGAAGCTACACAGGAGATACAACTCATTTCACAAAGCGCACAAAGTAAAATTCAACTCAAACATCTGTATTTTTAGGGAACTTGGACAAGGATCTGAGGATTGATAGCTTGGGCATGTTTCCAGTGAGAACTTTCTGTGACTGTGACCTGAATTGGAGGGAATGCAGAACTTGAGTAAAGGGAATCAAGCTGGGGATGTCTTATAAAGACTCAAATGGACTACACATTTAAAAAATAAAATAAAATTGTCTCTCAGTTAATTGTGTTTAATAAAAATAGCTATTACTAACTATTAGGAAAAGGCTATTAGTAAATTAAGTGCTGGCTTTGCAGTAGAATGTATGCCTTCTTTCCCTGCTTATCTTATTAACAACACACCACAGGCAGCAGCTAATAGTAGAACCTTTCCTCCATGCCAACACAATGAGAAGAATTTTCCACCTTACAGCCTAACTGGCAAAATAAAAACTTTTTAAAGAGCTTTGGATACACTAACTAGAATTATCCTGTCTAAATGGCATTAGGGCTTTTTTAACAGTCACTTATACCAAAATGTGTGCGTACAAAACCTTCTCGAGACATTTTTGTTGTAGCTTCTTTTCACCATAACTATAATTATAAACAAAATAAACCAGTGTGGCAATGTGTTTTGGGGGCTGGACTTTGCTCACTATGAAACTCATTGAATGGCCTTGGGTCAGTCACTTTTCTCTCAGCCCAACCTGCCTGAATTGTTCTATGGCTAAAATGGAAGTGGGGAGAATAATGCATACTGCCCTGAGCTCCTTGGAGGAAGAAGAGGATAAAAATATAGCAATCAGTGCTACGCTTCTTAACAAAGTTTGTTTTTAACCATTTGTAGTCAGTTAAGAGATGTGTGAGTCTCTGCAGTGCAGGGTATAGAACCCTAATGGATGTCCAAACACATACTCAGCAGCAGTAGCTATGGGTGGTGATATATCTTGTAATAGTTAATTTATGTGGGGTTAAGGTGCCCTAGTAATTGTTTAGCGATTTGTGTATGTGTGCAGTATGTACAAAACATTGACAATCCCTGCTAAGAAATCCAGCCATTTGGGATGAGATTATCGGTACCCAAAATCAGAGATGCACGCAATGCATCACTGTGATTCTGTCACAGGGGCTGATTCACACATTATGGATTACACAGATTGGATCTGGTGTCCCCACCCTGTTTAACAGTCAGACGTGAGTTAAGTTGCTGGTTCTCCTCAACAGCTGTCGCTGTTGCTGTTTTGATATTAATATTAACTTCTCCCAACCTTGTTGATGGAATTACTTTGCAATTAATTGTTTTATCCGTATTGATTAAATTGTTAACACTTTAACTTAATTAATTGTATTAAATTGGGTTGTATGAATAGGGTTGGAATTTGTTTAGTGGGGGGTGGGAGTGGAGAGAGTGTATTTATTAGGATAGGTATTTGTATTAGTCAACCTGGATTATCATATGCTAATTTGTGTTAGGAATTTTATAGTGGGCTGTGTTATTGTATAGGGACAGTTTTGGATGTGGCAGACCTGGTATGATTACCATCAAGTCTGGGATCTCAGTGATTGGGGGAAGCGGGAGATATGGTGGTGGGACTAGGTTTTACAAAGGAGATGGAGATATGGACATGCTCAGTCACTTTACAACCTTCGTCCCATCCCAAGATATGTAGATGTCTTGGTCCTCCATCGGCCTCAGACAAAAGGCCGGGGGGATGGCAAAGCTCATACATGAATCATTTACCTTCAGACCACTCCCCACTCCAAAGATCACGGGCATTGAATGTGTTGGCCTTGTGTGGGAAGCTGAAGAGAGTTTGGCTGATGTACTGGCAGCCCAGCACACCAGCAGATACCCTGACTAGTCTGTTGTAGGTAGTCTCCTTGGAGACTTATAGTTCTGGGGGACTTCAGTGTCCATGCTGATGAGATTGCCTCTACTCAGACAATAGACCTAGTGCCTTCCATGGCAGCACTGGGACTCTCTCAGATTGTGTCAGCTTCCACGCACCAAGCAGGCCACATGCTGGATTTGATCTTTGGCATGAGGATAATTGTGGCTCTGTCTGCAATTGATGCAGTGCCATGGTCAGGCCACTTT